>NC_141026.1:2277500-2522500 GCF_052040795.2 Danio rerio
CTTTACTTATTATATTTTTTAATCTTTTAGTTTTAATTTTTCAATAACTGCTAAGGTTAACATTATTATATTTGGCTGCAGAACAAACCACTGTTGTCCAATGACTAGTTAACCTAACTTGTCTAGTTAGCCTAACTAACCTAGCAAAGCCTTTAATTGCATTTTAAGCTGAATGAAGTACATTTTAAAATAACTAATCAAATATTAAGTACTGTCATCGTTGTAAAGACAAAAGAAAGGAGTTATCAGAAACTTAATAAGTCAATAATTTATTAACTGGAATGTTGTTCAGATCTTTCCTCCTCCAGGAGAACCACCAGCGGCCAGACTTCTTGGGCATCTTATCCTTCACCAGTTGCTCAATGGTGCTCTAAAGCAGAGAAAAACAAGTCATTATCTCGGAATCATTATTAGCGGCTGACGCAGGGATGATGACCTCTGACCTGACCAACCTTTGGTAAAGTTTTCTGGAAGGCCTGAACTGACAGAATCATCGGAGCAGCAACGGCCCAGTTGTAATACCTGAAACACGACCACAACCACAGAAAAGACATTATTATTACTACAGCATTCTACAGTCATGTTCTTATTAAACTCAACTCAATCTGTTTTAGTTTAGCTCGAGCTCTGCTGCCTGCCTGATTTACTGAATATGTTGGAATATGAATGTGATTTTTTCATAATTATTTTCATGTAAAGCTTATCTATGTGAAGCTGCTTCGGCAAATTAACATTGTGAAAAGCTCAGGTCACTCAAGTTTTGTCTTTGACTGTAGATAGAAGGAAGGAAGGAAGGAAGGAAGGAAGGAAGGATAGAAGGATGGATGGAAAAAAGGGAGGAAGGAAGGAAGGAAGGATAGAAGGAATAAAGGAAAAAAAGAAAGAAAGGATGGAAGGATAGAAGGATAGAAGGATAGAAGTAAGGACGGATAGAAGGAAGGAAGGATGGAAGTAAGGAAGGAAGGAAGAAAGGATAGAAAAAAGGAAGGGAGGAAGGAAAGATATAAGGATAGAAGGAAGAAAGGAAAAAAGGAAGGAAGGATGGAAGGATAGAAGGAAGGATAGAAGGAAGGATGGAAGGATAGAAGGAAGGAAGGAAAAAAGGAAGGAAGGAAGGAAGGATGGAAGGAAGGATAGAAGGATAGAAGGAAAAAAGGAAGAAAGGATGGATGGATGTATGGATGTATGGAAGGAATGATAGAAAGATAGAAGGAAGGATGGAAGGAAGGATAGAAGGAAGAAAGGAAGGATAGAAGGATGGATGGAAGGAAGGATGGAAGGAAGGATGGAAGGATAGAAGAAAGGATGGAAGGAAGGATAGAAGGATGGATGGAAGGAAGGATGGAAGGCAGGATGGAAGGATAGAAGAAAGGATGGAAGGAAGGATAGAAGGAAGGAAGGAAAAAAGGAAGGAAGGATGGAAGTAAGGAAGGAAGTATGGATGGATGGATGGAAGGATAGAAGAAAGGAAGGAAGGAAGGAAGGATGGATGGAAGGAAGGAATGATGGAAGGATAGAAGGATGGATGGAAGGAAGGAAGGATGGAAGGATGGATGGAAGGAAGGATGGAAGGAAGGATGGAAGGATAGAAGAAAGGATGGAAGGAAGGATAGAAGGATGGATGGAAGGAAAGATGGAAGGAAGGATGGAAGGATAGAAGGATGGATGGAAGGAAGGAAGGATGGAAGGATGGATGGAAGGAAGGATGGAAGGAAGGATGGAAGGATAGAAGAAAGGATGGAAGGAAGGATAGAAGGATGGATGGAAGGAAAGATGGAAGGAAGGATGGAAGGATAGAAGAAAGGATGGAAGGAAGGATAGAAGGAAGGAAGGAAAAAAGGAAGGAAGGATGGAAGTAAGGAAGGAAGTATGGATGGATGGATGGAAGGATAGAAGAAAGGAAGGAAGGAAGGAAGGAATGATAGAAGGATGGATGGAAGGAAGGAAGGATGGAAGGATAGAAGGATGGATGGAAGGAAGGAAGGATGGAAGGATAGAAGGAAGGAAGGAAGGATAGAATGAAGGATGGAAGGAAGGATGGAAGGATAGAAGGAAGAAAGGATAAAAGGAGGGAAGGATGGAAGGAAGGAAGGAAGGAAGGAAGGATAGAAGGAAGGAAGGAAGGAAGGATGGAAGGAAGGATGGATGGTTGGATGGATGGATGGATGGATATAGACAGACGGACGGACGGACGGACGGACAGACAGAATAGATAGATAGATAGATAGATAGATAGATAGATAGATAAGATAGATAGATAGATAGATAGATAGATAGATAGATAGATAGATAGATAGATAGATAGATAGATAGATAGATAGATAGATAGATAGATAGAGACAGACAGACAGACGTGAACTGTACTGAAAATGTAACAAACTTTGAGTTGATGCAGATGACAAGGTTTGGGTCTTCAATTATTCCAGGGTTGTTGACAAAGTCTTGAAACTTGACAAGATGCTCCATGAACTTCTCTGCAACACATAAACAAAAAAAGAGAGATGAGTACATCTGCTAAAAACACTGGAGCACTTCTTCAAAACTACTTGCAGCTAGAATATCACAAAACAGCAAAATCATTGCAGATTGCATTTTATATATATATATGATGTTTAAAAGTGTGCATTAGTGCTGATGTCCACTTTTTATTAGCAGCGCTGTTTATAAGTGCGACTCTTACCTTTACTGATCTGACTGATGTCTCCTCTGCCGCACAGAGACATGGTGACGTCCAGAGAGTCGCTGGTGGAGTCGGACAGATACTCAGTGCCGCTGTCTGCATTAGCACTGCCCTGTGACTGAGGGGACATCTGACCTGACGGAGGAGACGGATCCGGCCCATGGCTCGAGCGCAGATCTGAGGACTCGGCCTCACTGAAGAGAGGAAGTTAAAAAGCATGAATAATAAATACTGCAGAACAGGGAGACAAACTACCATATAGGTATATCTGTCCACAAAATCAAATCAAATCACTTTTATTGTCACATCATCAGCAGCACGTTTATTGTCGCATCATCAGCATACACAAAATGTGTTGTTGTCATTATTTAATGTTGACCGATATTGGGGTTTTTTTTGTGACAGACTTTAAAAATGCCAGCTTTTTACCCCTAATATTGAATACTGCTCAGTTCTGGAATTTATGCATTTGAGTCTCTAAACAAAAGAAACCTATTATTTTAACCTAGGCTCATTCTGAAAATGTACCCCTATATACATTTCTGGAGAGCGCCAAATACATCCCAGGAGCTATGTTTTTTTCTGCAGTTTTTGCGAATCCACCAGAGGGTGATATGTACACTTTTAGAGATCTCAAATTTCTCTCGTGAGTGCCATTCGTGCCTGCTGTTCTTGCGTAAATCCACCAGAGGCCGCTGTCGACTGACTGAACCTAAACCGACACTGACAGTGTTTCAAAAATACTGATTGACCAGCGCCCCTTCCCTAAACCCAACCAACAATTTAAAAAAGCAATCCAGAAAAAGAAAAGGTCTCGCCTGATTTTTACAACGTTTTCTGATTTTACCACATTCTCACCATGTTGTTTACTTGTATATTAAATTTTTTGGCTTCTGTTTTTGTGTTACCTGCTTTCTAAAACAGTTCTTCACTGTACTCGAACCCCATCATCGTGGTCAGCTCCTCTCTGCGTCTCATGTCTGCCGACGTACATGGCGATCTAACTGGACAAACTAGTAACAGCGGGAAAGCCGTCCATAAAAGAAACGGCGTCATACCGCCATGTAGCGTTCGTTTTAAAGATGAAATGCAGCCATACATACTTCTGGCTACATAATTCACGATCTCCAGAAATGTATATACGGCTAAGCTTTCAGAATGAGCCTGTGTTGTTTTATTTTGTTGTTAAGAAGTCAATAATATAATGTATATGTTTATATATGTTTATGCAAGTTATTAACGCGCGAGTGAGAAAATATAGCTTCACATTTAACACACAAAAACCAATACATTTTTATAAATATTAGGCAAATTTGCATACAAGTATAAAGACATTAGAAATAGTAGTTGTTATCATCATCATAATAATAATAGTACTGCTAATAATAATAATAATACAAATAACACATTAAAACTAATATATTTTATTATTGTAGTTTATTTAGCTATTGCATCAAAGATAGTTAAATAAAACAATAATAACATACTCAAACAATACTATAATTGCATAGTAGTAATAAACATGTTAATATTATTAACTGTTTTATTTAGTTTAGACTTTATACTTTATTGCTACTGTTAATAAAAATAATAATAATAATAATAATAATAATTATTATTATTATTGCCACAAGCACCTGGGTGCTATGTGTCGCACTAACCACTAGGCTATTGGCACTGAGATAACAATAATTATTATTATTACTAATTTTATCTTCATCAATTATATAATAATAGTAGTAATAATAATAATAATAATAATAATAATAATAATAATTATATCGCTGGTTCAAGCCTCGGTTGAGTCAGTTGGCATTTCTGTGTGGAGTTTGCATGTTCTCCCCGTGTAGGCGTGGGTTTCCTCCGGGTGCTCCGGTTTCCCCCACAGTCCAAACACATGCGCTATAGGGGAATTGGGTAAGCTAAATTGTCCGTAGAGGATGTATGTGAATGAGAGTGTATGGATGTTTCCCAGTGATGGGTTGCAGCTGGAAGGGCATTCGCTGCGCAAAACATATGCTGGATAAGTTAGCAGTTCATTCCGCTGTGGTGACCCCTGATTAATAAATAGACTAAGCCAAAAAGAAAATGAATGAATGAATATTGTTAATAATAATAATTTGTATTATTATGATTGTTTATTTTATGAGAATCATAAGAGTGAGTAGTAGCAGTAGTAGTCAATAATACTGAAAAATCAATATTGAAGCATAAAACCTTTTGGGGAAATAGAGGGCAGCGACTTCAGGGTCCAGACTGGAGAGGTCGTCTAGATAAATATCAGACGGTCCCAAATGATGGCTGCGCTTGACTAGGAAAAAAGAGAAGATACAGTTCCACATGAAATGTTTTACCTAGTGAATTATTCACAAGTACACACTGTACATCACATATAATCCAGTACCTTTCCTCTTGTCCTGAGAGTCAGCTGATTTAGAGGCCTCCAGGACTGTCGGATCCTCTGATTGGACGATGATCTCCTGAGATCCTGTCACTCCAGCACTGTCAGCATTCTGATTGGTCGGTAACGTCTCTAAACCCGCCCCCTCTTCTGATTCGCTAGCCCTGAGTGTCAGTATTTCAACAGAGCTTTGATGCTTTGGTAGTAAGATTGAGTTGAGCTCCGCTTCTGCTTTTAAATCATGATTTAACTCGCCAAATGTGATGGTTCGGACAATATTGTTCTCACTACAGTTTTCTAAATGAGCCATGCTGTCTAAACTAGCATCATCATTGCTCTCATTGACTGTATTACCACAGCTAGTCATAGTTTCAATCTCTTTTTCAGCAATTATCTCCTGGCTGTGTTTGTTTTCCAGTCCACTCCAGCTCTGAGAAAAACAGTCGTCTGTAGATTGAAGCGTATTCGTGAACTTTACATTTAGTTGTGTGTTAATGGATGAAGAAACGGCTTGATCTGATGAAACAGGGCTGACTGTACCAATCTGCGGTTCTGGTCTCACCACAGTCACAGTCACTGCCGAGTCAGTGCTGTCGATGTCAACAGATGTTTGCCGGTGGATCGTGCGGAAGTGGGAGTGGTCAGAGGGAGTGATAGGGGAGGGCAGCTCATGAGTCAGCGAATCAGATTCAACCCTTTCTGATGGACACACCTACAGAAACAGAGAAAACACAGTGTAATCTGCTAGTACAGTGCCTACAGAAAATCACCGTTCCCCTTTGAAATACTGGCTTTATCAAATCACATTATTCCAATAACATTTTCAGCCTATGCACTAATCCAGAAAGCGGCTTATATGCAGAATCTGAATGCAGTACCTTGGGAAAAGCGCCCCAGTTCCACTGCATCTGCGGCCCTAAAGACTCCTGGGCTTTACACAACTCTGAATCACTCTTAGGAGACGACGGCCGACTGAAATACACACTACAGACACAGAAGACAAAGAGAAAATCCAATTATACGAACAGAGACGGAGCAAAATCATATGAAGATGATTAAGGATGAAGAGACCACATCTGTTCCACTGTGCTGTTTAATAAAGTAATGGATGAATTCCTGTAATATTTATCTTCTAGATGAAGTCTTCCTCTTATTTGCCTTATTTCTTTTCATTTGTCCCCTTTAAGAATGACTTATTTAAACCAAAATAACCTAGTTAAATTGCATATTAAGCTGAAAACTAGTATCTTGCAATGTAACTAATCCAATGTGCTGTCATCATGGCAAAGACAAAAGAAAACTCTTATTAGTAATTATTAAAAGATTAAAAAAGTGTTCTCGCTGTTAAACAGCACTTGGGAAATATTTGTAAAGGAATTAAAATAATAATCTGTTCTTCTGCTGTATGTACGCACCTCTCATTCAACGAACACTCTCCATCAGAGTGAGGATGAACCTCTCGAGCTCCAGACGCTTCCTCATAGGGTTCCTCGGACAGAGAGTAATATATAGACTTACTGTAGAGGAAATAAAACAAAAAGCATCAGTGATCCAGTTGTTCAAAGCTTTCCTCTGTTCTAGTGCTTCATAAGAAGGATTACACGAGCTGGACTCCCCTGGTCGTGATGTGCTAGAAACAAACACACTGATGACATCTAGTGGTTGCAGCAGAGTAATGCAAAAAGAAAAGCATACACTAAACAGATTATTGTTTTTATGGACACAATTATAGTGATTGTTATATTTAAGTGCTGGGAAAGATTAATTGTGATTAATCACATCCAAAATAAAAGCTTGTTTTGACATATTATACAGTATATATCTGTGTACTGTGTATTAGGGGTGCACAATGTTCGAAAAATATGACACAGCGATATTTTGCTCATGTTGCAATATGAATATAATTTAACTACATGATTTGAAAAGCTCTATTTGTAAAGATTTCATTAATTTAGATCAACAGGGATAATCAAGTCTTTTTCTATGTAGTGCATCTGCATAAATTATCATAAATTACAAGCAAAAACCAAGAAATAAACAGTGCATTATTGTTTTCTGAGGAGTCCAACAGTATTCAGATACAGAAAATAAACATTCATTTATTAATTTTCTTGTCGGCTTAGTCCCTTTATTAATCAGGGGTCAACACAGCGGAATGAACCGCCAACTTATCCAGCATATGTTTCACGCAGCGGATGCCCTTCCAGCTGCAACCCATTACTGGGAAACATCCATTCACACTACGGCCAATTTAGTTTATTTAAATTTACCTATAGCGCATGTAGACTGTGGGGGAAAACCGGAGCACCCAGAGAAAACCCTCGCCAACACAGGGAGAACATGCTAACTCCACACAGAAATGCCAACTGACCCAACTGGGACTTAAACCAGCAACCTCATGCTACCCACTACACCACCCTTATACACAGAAATTGAACAAACTATATATCTATATATATATATATATATATATATGTATATATGTATATATGTATATATATATATATATATATATATATATATATATATATATATATATATATATATATATATATATACACATACACACACACGTGTACGTGTACATATACATACATACATACATACATACATACATACATACACACACACACACACACACACACACACATATATATACACATACACACACACGTACATACACACACACACGTGTACGTGTACATATACATACATACATACATACATACATACACACACACACACACACACACACACACACACACACACACACACACACACACACACACACACACACACATATATATATACATATATATATATATATATATATATATATATATATATATATATATATATATATATATATATATATATATATATATAATAATCTTATCCCCCGATAGGATTATTGCGGATACACACTATATATACACAATATCGATGCTCATGCGATATATTGTTCTGCCCTACTGTGTATATTTTCTAGGTATATGTAAATACTCATATGCATATATATATATATATATATAAAAAAAATATATATATAGAGAAAATATTAATATTTAAGTAAACGTAAATAGACATGTATATGATACAAATTATTTATAAATTTTAAATATCTTTGCAACTAAACAGGATCCTGTTACCATATAATATAGTTATGAAATATGATATAGTTACTTTATTTTGGATGTTATTAATCACGATTAATCTTTGCCCAGCACTACTATATTAATAGTTTTCATGCTTGGTGTGAATGGCCCTTAAATAATGGGCTAATTTTCATTTGTGGGTGAACTCACCCTTTATTAACTTTTTTAAAATAACGAACCCAACACAGGGTGTACATACCGCTGGTTATACAAACAACTAGCTTCGTGAAAAAAAGCAGCCACAAAACTTCCCGTTTGACCATTTCTGAAAAAATAGAAACTCAATAACCTCAGTAAACTGCTCACCTTGCTGCCAGAAGTGACTCCTCCTTGAGGGCGTCTGGATCTAGACTTTCTTTCTCATCCGAGGAGGAACTGTCGTCTTCATGCAGATGTGTGTCTGAACGCACACGCTTTCTGCGCCTCTTTTTACGCCGATTGGAGCAAGATAGTTGAGACTCCGTGACTTCAGATGCTTCTGGGACATCGGTGGGGATCGGAGAAGTGCAGAGATGAGCAGGAACTCTTGTCTGAGAGCGATAGAAAAAGAAAACATGGGAATAATAACAGCTGAACGTTACATGAGAGATCAGTGAACGTTCGTCCGGACAAACCTCGAAATCCTCGTTCTCCTCCACGAAAAACGCCTCTCCGTTATCTCCTAGCTTCATGTGCAGACTCACGGGCTCTCCATTGATCTCAATGTCCACCTGTTCAACAGTGAGTGTCTTGGGTTAAAATATGAATGATGAGGATACTTCTTTACACATTTAAAAATAAAAAGCAATGTATACGCTGTTAAAGATATCTGTTAATGAATGTTTTTGTGTGTTTTCCGTTTATTTACGGTTGTGAATTGCATTGTGGGATGTTGATCTCTGCTCTGTCGACTTTTGATGTGGAAAATTCATCTCTACAGTTTGACAAGGTGACTTTTATTGACATTTTAGTCACTTGAAATAGTATTAGACATTACATATAGAGAAATAAGTGTGTAAAATAACAGAAAATGTACTGGCAGTTTATACAACACCAACCCAGACAACATAGCACTGCAAACTATTAAATGTTCATTAAAGTCACTTTTTCCAACTTTTCAAGGTTAAAGGATGTTGGAGGAAAAATCCCATAAGGCAATCCAAAAACATGAATAAATGGGGAAAAACAAAAACATGAATCACAAAATACAGAAAACTGCTAATTTACAGATATTTACAGTGTATATTGTTAAGCACCATTATTTATATGATAGCTGATATGATCTGCATAGTAACAAATACAGAACATAGAATGAACTACACAGAGTTCATTAGAAGTATAGAGAGCCTAACCGATTTTTTTGGGACCGATACCGATAAAAAAATACCGATATTAATATATATCGGCCGATAATAAAGTACAGTACCAGTCAAAAGAACACTTAATCATTCATGTGTTCAAACTTTTGACTAGTACTAAATATAAAATACAGTATATACATGAACATAATCAATTTATATATATATATATATATATATATATATATATATATATATATATATATATATATATATTTTTTTTTTTTTTTTTTTTGCAATGATTTATTCAGAAAAAACAGCTTTTCTATATGTAAATATCTGCAATTAATAAATAGTAATAAAGAAAAATAAACTGATTTACACATACATGCACAAATAATCAAAAAACTGTCTGAGTGAGTCATGAAAACATGAGAAGACTTCAGAATTATGTGTAAAGTGCTAAAATGAGATTGCTGAATGAAAATATGGATGGCGTTTAATTTTGTGTAAAATAAAAATTTATAAAAAAAATTTAACTAAATAAAATGTTACATTTGATCAAGATAAATTAATGTGAAATATCCACCACTGTAAATTAAAAACTTCCAATAAATCAAGAAATATTTTATATTATATTATAAATTCTTAAATCAAGTATTTTCAAGACAAGCAAACAATATTGTATTTTTTTAAGAAATAAAGAGTCAAAATTAAGTAAAAACAAGCAAAATAATCTGAAAATGGGGTAAGCAAAGGGACGACACGGTGGCTAAGTGGTTTGCACAATCTCCTCACAGTTAGGAGGTCGCTGGTTCTAGTCCTGGCTGGATCAGTTAGCATGTCTGTGTGGAGTTTGCATGTTCCCCCATGTTGGTGTGGGTTTCCTCTGGGTGCTCCGGTTTCCCCCACAGTCCAAACACGTGCACTATAGGGGAATTGATTAACTAAATTGGCCATAATGTATGTGTGAATGTGTGTGTATGGATGTTTCTCAGTACTGGGTTGCAGCTGACAGGGCTTCCACTTTGTAAAACATATGCTGGATAAGTTGGTGGTTCATTCCGCTGTGACAACTCCTGATGAATATAGGAACTAAGCTGAAGGAAAATGAATGAATAAGCAAAATAATCTCGTTTTGCATTTTGACATAAATACAAAACTCCATTTTCAGATTATTTAGCTTGTTTTAAGGGAAAAACTCACTTCATTTTGACTTATTATTTCTGAAAACAAGACAATAGGTTTTGCTTGTCTAGAAAATGCTTCTTGATTTCAGATTCTTTAGCTATTTGGACTAGAAACAGTAAGAAAAGCATTTTTGCAGTGAGAGCAGGACAGTTGCTCAATGCATAAACACAGTTACACTATAAACTGGAACCAGTGTAAGATGACTTCATTCCAGCTCACCACTTTCTCTTTGGATCGCAGAACACCGAGTTTCCCGAAGCGGACGTGGAACGGTGAACACTGGAAACTTCCATCAGGCTGTCGAACAACAATCACGTCAATGCCACCGGTAAGCGTGGCTGGATTCAGACCACGGTAAAGCTCCTTTACTGTCACAAACACCGTCTCTGCCAGCTGACCCACGTAGTTCATGGTCTGAGACTGAAAAACAGGAGATCAGGAATCAGTTTTAGATCATAAACTGACTCCTTCTTGACTGCCTTGGGAGATTTCTGACACTTGGAGCACAACCGTGACCCTTGCACACGGAGATAAAGTCTGACAGGGTGCAACATCTCAACTTTATCAACATGACATGCTGGCAGACTGGAAGCCATGCCAAAAAGTTAGGCCTGATCTGATGCAATAACATTATATTGGGCAATATCATCGTGCAATACATTATTTTTATCATTTTTTGGTGATGTAAAAAAATGATCTATTAAAGATGACCTATTATGACCCTTTTTAAAAGATGTCAAATAAGTCTCCGATGTCTCTAGAGTGTGTGTGTCAAGTCTCAGCTCAAAATACCACACAAATAATGTTTTATAACTTTGAAACTGAATCTTTTTAAGCTGTGATCTTAATTGTGTCATTTTGGTGACTGTCACTTTAAATTCAAATGAGATTGTGCTCTTTTCAGAAAAGGGCGGAGCTATAAATGTCAATGTATCAGCATAGTGCCAGATTTAAAACAAGACTAACGTCATATGCTAATATGGGAGAGATAGTCAATAGTGGGCGGGGCTTTCCCCCTCTGATGGCAGGTACAAAGGGAGAATGTCAATCAAAGTGTTTCTGCTGACTGTTTTTATCAAGTGTAATTTAACAAATAAAAATAATACATTTGTACCTGGTTATATTTACACACTTCTGCCGCACAATTGAGTTAAAACCCCTTATTAAAAATATTTTTGCATAGTAGGTCCCCTTTAATGTTTATGTATTTAGGTTTAATGCATTTAATATTGGTTTCCAGGTTGACGACATAATTTTTTGTCAAACACACCTGCCTGTAATTATCAAGAGGTGTTCAGGTCCTAATTAATTGGTTCAGGTGTGTTTGATACGGGTTGCAACTGAAATCTGCAGGAAGGTAGATCTCCAGGAACAGGATTGAGCACCCCTGTGCTGGACAGTGGAAATACTGTATCATGATATGAATTTTACCTCATATCGCTCAGCCCTGTGTGAAGGTTTAGTTAAAAGTCATGTAAAGTGCTTTGAAATGTGCGTTTTTATTTGATATTTGAAGTAATCTCAACTAAAACAAGAAGAAAGGGCGGGGCATAAAGTAGCTCCTCCCCCTTTAAAAAAATCTGCCAATATTGTTTGGTTTTATCACAGCTCTGCCAGTGAGAGTGTTTGAGCTCAAGCACAACATATAAAAAGCAAACGAAAACAAGGGGGTGGGGCATGTCAGATACTTGAGAGCATTTGATTGGTCGAATAATTTAAAGAGAAAAGTATGAGGTGACATCAAAAAAACACAATGATCCATTTACTGTACATAACTACAAGCCTTACATGTTAATATCAGATTTATATCTTATAAACGCTAATTTTATCAAAGTTTTGGAGCACACTAGCTTATGGATATTTTTTAAAACTAACATACTGATACTAAAAAAACTTTATTTTAATTTAATATGGCATGTAGTAATGTTTTGATAATTTAATCGCCTTGAAAATGTTTTAAATGTGGAAGAAAAACAGAGAAGTAAACAACATTAATTTGCTATGCACTTCCATTTCCATGACACACTGCTCTGACGATCAGCACATACCCAGATTGACGCATGATGAGGATGACGTCGTGTAAAAGCTGGACCCCTCCGCCCTTCAGCTGCCATCGAGGAGCAAAAACCTCCTTCATCCTAGAGTTCTGAGTTAAGCTCTAACTATTTCTGAACTGATCAAACACACCACACAGACTTCAGCTCAAGCCCTTTGTTCTCTGTGAAGCTGGTGTGTGTGAAACCAACAAAGACGGTGATACTAGTGAATCTGAGAGAGACCCAGTACATTCACACACACAGAGAGAGAGAAAGAGGGAGAGAGAGACATCTACACAACATTTATATTACACACACACACACACACACACACACACACACACACACACAGACATAGATAGATAGATAGATAGATAGATAGATAGATAGATAGATAGATAGATAGATAGATAGATAGATAGATAGATAGATAGAACGATAGAACGATAGATAGATAGATAGATAGATAGATAGATAGATAGATAGATAGATAGATAGATAGATAGATAGATAGACGGATGGATGGATGGATAGAACGATAGATAGATCAACTCAATACTGAGGCACTACACACAATAATTAACCGCGATAAGCGATGTACAGTCACTGTCTGTCAATCTTAATGATCTAATAGATTTATTTTCATTGTCTGTGTGTGAATAATTTGTGACAACTTTAAAAATATACTGTTCCTAACATTGTATAGTGTCTATGAAAGCCTGGAGGTTGACTATATGTTAAAGACTTAATGGGAAAATGTAAATAATGTGAGGTTTGTGCATATTCATTAAAAACACATTGTGTTGAACGAGTTGACATGATGTATGACAAGCCCTTGTCTGTAATTTCTGTCAGTTAGTGTAAATATTGACCTTAAAGTTGTGACTTTCATCGAAAAAAATACTTTTTATAACTTGATTTAAATTCAGTTTCTACAATGGAAACAATACAATGGATAAAGCGCCAAGAAATGTACCGACTTAAATAGATTATATGAATAAATCTCTTTATTTTCCACAAATAACACTCTCAGTTAGATCAAGAGTAAACTAAACCAAACCACGTCACTTAAAAAGCTCTGACAGTCAGTTTGTGTTCATATTTATGTAAAATTCCAACAAGAATTTTAAATCGACTATTCTGTAACATTAATGATGACTAACTCGATCAAATATAGAGATCAACAACCTCAGAGAATGCAGATCAATACAAATTCGCTCCTTTGTTTGGTCACGTGTCCATTATCAAACATCAGAGTAAAGTCAAACCCCTTTTAATATCACTACCTGTTCACTTTATGTTTGACATAAATCAATAACGTAAATATTAACCAATCCAAAGACATTCAGTGATGTTAGAATACATCAATTACACTATTCAGGTCAACAAAAAACTAAGCGTAGCACATAAAAACAGCAGAAACTCACTTCCGCTGATTAAAAACTGATTATCAAAGACATTTTAACCATGTTATTGTGTGAAATTCTGAAGTTAACGTGATCGCTCTTACCTTCAACAACAGCGATTCATTAAAACTTCCTGCGCTCTCACGCCCACGTCAGCACGTCGATCAAATGGCATCCAATGACAAGCTAGGACTCGCCTCAGGACACGCCCTATGGCTCTGCTGACGTAGTTTGTGTACATTTGTGTACAGTTCCTCAAGTCTTCATGCATCACCGCTAGAGGGAGCATGTGCAGCATTTATTTCAATATTTACACAATCAGATTTTTTTCATTATTATTATTAATGTTGTTAGTGGTAGTAGTATTGGTAGTTGTAGTAGTATCTCTCTAAACATAAATTGATAAATATGTCATATAGATATGATTTCTCTAATGAGTGTCATCCATTATAATGTCTGCGATCGCCGAAATGACTAATTAACTAATTACTAATGCATTTAAATTACAAGTTCAGTTTGGAACAATAATTTTTTGTGTATTTAATTATAATAACTATTATATAATAGGCTATAAAATATACAAAACCAATTGTGAAAAAGTAAATCAGTATAATAATAATAATAATAATAATTATATATATATATTATAATTACATTATATTATAATTATATATATATATATATATATATATATATATATATATATATATATATATATATATATATATATACATACATACATATAATTTAAAATAAATTTAAAATAATAAATTAAAATTTAAAACTCTGTTATTTTACAAACACACACACACAGACAAAATAATATATAATAATATTATTATATATACAAAACCAATCGTGAATTTGTAAATTAGTATAATATATATAATAAATTAAAATTTTAAATTCTATATTATTTTATCCACACGCACACACACACAAAATAATATATAATATAATTATTATATATTTTTAAATGATTTAAAAAAAACAATTAATTATAATAACTATTATATAATATAAATATTAGTATATTACATTAATTTCACAATTGTTTTGTAGCCTATATAGTGAATATTTTATTTTAAATATTAGAAATAATAAATACTACTTTATGAGAGTGTTGATTTAAATTTCATTTAAGCCATAATTTTGATGATTTACAAGCCACTCTTTTACATATGCATCGTAATCAATTAATGGACGTCATCACTGAGTTTATATATTTAAAACTATGTGAGGGATAATTATATGTACCATTGCAATAAATCATAATTTGAAAAACTATGGCGGCTGTGTTTACGCTCACTTGTCATCCTAGTTTAGACACTCTGTAAAGAGACACTTTAGAAATTGTAAACAGTTCCTGCTCTAATAGATATAAAATGACTTTTTCCAAGAAGAGTAATTTAATAACTTACATAACAATAACTCTCGCTCTCTCCCGCTAGTTCAAGTGTGTCAAACATAATGGCCCTGGAAGACAATAAGAAAACTACAGTCATGGATATTATCACAAGTTATTTAATATCAGCACAGTTATCTAATAATGTGTAAGGGAATAGATCTTTGTTATAGAGATTGATGGAGTTTTAGTAGCAAGTTTTTGCAGGATAACTGTCGATCCACAGTCTGAGGAAAACATCAATATGCAGTATCAAATATGTCATAATAATATCATAATGATAACAACACTTACTACATATAATAAAATTACTACATTATAATAAAAATGTTTAAAATAAATAACTAAGCAACAATTAAACTCATATATATATATATTGCCTGTTCTCCCCATGTTCGTGTGGGTTCGCTCCGGGTGTATGCGTGTGAATGAGTGTGTGTGTATGGATGTTTCCCAGTGTTGGGTTGCAGCTGGAACAGCATCCACTGTGTAAAACATATACTGGATAAGTTGGCGGTTCATTCCGCTGTGGCGACCCCTAATGAGTAAAGGGACTAAACCGAAAGAAAATGAATGAATGAATCTATGGGATCAAGTTACATTTCCATAAACTGTGTATATATGTGTGTATATAGAGTTCATTCATTCATTCATTCATTTGCTTTTCGGCTTAGTCTATTTATTAAGGGTCACCACAGCGGAATGAACCGCCAACTTATCCAGCTTATGTTTTACGCAGCGGATGCTCTTCCTGCCGCACCATATCTCTGGGAAATATATAGAGTTCAAGTCAAATATATTTTTTATTAATTTTTTTTATATTTCCCAATTGTTATTGGGTAATGCTAAATAATAAATAGTTAAACTATAGCTGTAATAACTCATTTATTTAATAACCAAATCATTTTGTCTTTACCATGATGACAGTACATAATATTATACTAGTTATAGATAAGTTTCTATAGTATTCAGCTTAAAGTCCAAATTAAAGACTTAATTATTTTAGTTAGGCAAGTTAGTTTTAGGCAAATCATTGAAGTTTGTTTTGTATTCAGTCGAATATATATATATATATATATATATATATATATATATATATATATATATATATATATATATTTTTTTTTTTTTTTTTTTTTTTTTTATTGAGGGAGCTAATTATAATGACATTAAAATTAGCTAGAAATTTTTAAATACTGCTTTTATTGTAGACCAAACTAAAATCAATTAGACTTTGTCCAGAAGAAATAAATATAGGAAAAACTGTGAAAACTAATAACATTGTTGGGGGGCTAATAAGTTTACCTTCACAAAGTTTACCTTCAATTATAGAACTGCTTTATGTCATCTGAAAGCTTGAAAATGCCTGTGCTAACCTAGACACATGAGGATCTTAAACGCGTTGATCCCTCACAGACAGAGCAGTTTTCACTAAATAAGGCAGCTTATCTCTTTTCCTGTCATTTCTTTTTGATTCCTCAGAGTGTCGCACACAGAGACAGGCCGAACATTCCTTGCCCTAATATGGCTAACTCCCTGCTGTGGGCGGGCTCTGTTTGGGCAAACGCAGCACTCTGATTGGCAGAGAGTAAAATGGGCGGGGCTTCTCCCTCAAGTTGATGCTCTGGAGAAACTTTTGTGTGCCGTAAGTGTAACTGTCTCACTGTCTACAGCAGAAACACACAAACGGGGACAGAAACACACACCAGCTAAGCAAAGGTGAGTTTATTAAACTCTATTGTGGGTTTGTGTGCTAAAAGGCTAGTTTAAGGAGGGGTTTGGACTGTGAGGAAAGATCTGGATGGAGCCAGTGACGTATGTTATGGAGTTATGGAGCTAAAACTGGACTTGGTTTGGTGTACAGTTATTAATACTGCGGGTTTTGATGCAGCTGTCCTGCTAAATGATAGCCCATAGCTCATTTAAAGTTGTATTATTCAAGGAAACTATTATGTTTCAAATGTTTTTGATTATATATGAGCACATCTGGAAAACAATATTGGAGTTTTTTTGTTGGGCTGAGGTCAAAAGTCAAAGTGTGACGTAATCATTGGCTCAATGATAGTAAAGTCACTTCATCAACAAAAAATAAATTAATTAAGTAGTAAATATAGAAACAGGAAAGAAATAATAATATTTCATGAACACATTTCTTATTTATTTTTGTGTGTAGCCTATGTTGGTGATTTTCTTTTAGGTAGAGAGACACAAAAAAGACATTCACTGTCAAACAAGCGCAAGATTTAGTGAAGCGAAATCCCTGGAGAGTAATGAGGAATGCTGCAGATAACCGGATCTGTGCGTTTGCCAAATATCAGAGGCCACAAACAAGCATGAGGAGAATAATGTGGGAGGTTTTGGAAAAACACTATAATCATTTGACGTAAATACTATAGTGTTTTGGACCAAGGACTTGAATCAATCAGTTGTGGTGATGCTATAGTTGCTCTATGGTAATTAAACAACTATAGCAGTATAACAAACGAGTATAGGCCCACACAGAATCTGCGCACACAGGAATGGGCAGATTTTAGCCCATCATTACGTATATTTATTGTGTATATATATTAATAATATTATTAACTAATATGAAAATGTTCATATGATTTATTTACAATACAGTTTGTAAAGTAATATTTTAGTAGACAAGCAATTTCGTGCAAATGTCAACCTTGCCATGAAAAAAATTAAGTTTTCACCAAAATACAGAAACTGTTTCTTGTTTTTTTGTGTAAGTATTTTATAGTACTTTAGAAATACTCAAAACTGCATCTGTCAATGTTTTTAAACTATTATATTTGATTTACCAAAGTCACACAAGTGGCAATTTCACATTCGTCACATCCATAACAGAGAGATGTCACATCCATAATGACACTTTTTCACCATAAATGAGAAAATATTCAATTAAATAAAACCAACTATTTTTGTTTTATATCCTTTTGATTATCATTGTTTTATTTGGGGTTGTGCAGCTTAATTCACAGAATTTCTACAAAGTA
Source organism: Danio rerio (assembly GCF_052040795.2). Taxonomy (NCBI): domain Eukaryota; kingdom Metazoa; phylum Chordata; class Actinopteri; order Cypriniformes; family Danionidae; genus Danio; species Danio rerio. The sequence continues at coordinate 2,296,054 of NC_141026.1, forward strand.
TGTTGTCTACTGTAAACCCGCAGACTTTTTTTTGTCACATCCATAACACAGGTTTATTTTCCTCATTTAAAGTACAAAACATGTTTACAGACTAATATTTTTCTTGTCCTTTAACTCTGTGGTCAGCTGTTCTGGAAAAAATAAACAAAAGTTTTAATATAATGCTAACACATACTTTATATGTGAATTTATGTTTTGAGTTTGTCACATCCATAATGCTGGAAATGCTCAGATATTTTATATGAGAGACTTGTTTTGTTTACCAATCAAGTGGATTTAATTATAAAAATTAAATAAAAGTCAAAAAGGTATCCATTTTTATTTCATATATTAGGTTTTTAGATACAAAATTGTACAAACGTCTTTTATTTATACACAAAAAAAGCAATAAAAGTCTGCAGATTCTGTCTGGTTCTACAAATGACCCAATACTGTACCAAGATTTCAACAAGTATATATTTTATACCACAATACACACTCTCAGAAAACATGGTACAATGTTATACCAAAGCAGGTACAAACCCCTGTCACTGTGGCAGTACCTTTTTATTGAACAGAATTGTGCCTTAAGACAAAGAAACAAATTTGTACGCTTGCAGTTTGTACCTTTAAGGACATGATGTGTACCATGGGAAACCAAAATGTACCTTTGGTTTTTAAACCTGCAGATAGAATATTGTAGCTTCATCAAAGGTACAAATCTGATCCATGAAGGCACCACTACAGTGACAAGACGCTTTGTACATTAACACTGTCAAATGTGTTCCTTCAAGAACTATTTAAAGGCATTTTGTTTTATCCAAAATACATACGTTTATTTTGAGTAAATATAAAACATCAAATACATTTGTTAAACTATGTCTTTTAAGTTTATTTTGTCTAAATGCACCCTTTCCATTTACAATACAGAATAAAAAATACTTAAATAAATCAAAAGATCTATTTATTGCTAAACATTTCATAACACTTTTTACAAAAATGTTTCAGAAACACATTCTCCCATCTGCAATAGAAAACATTTTTATAAAACATTTTTTTCTCCAATTTCCCTACAATCCCTTTGTGATCACTTAAAAGTTCATTTAATTGGCCTAATTTTAAAATAGAAATATAATTTCTATTAAACATGTCACTCCACTGCTCATCCGTTTGCACTGGCTGCCAGTTGCTGCTCGCATCAAATTCAAAGCTCTGATGTTTGTTTACAAAAGCGACTTCTGGCTTTGCTCCTTCTTATCGGCTCTCACTTCTGCAGATGTATGTGCCCTCCAGAAACTTGCGTTCTGTGAATGAACGTCGCCTCATGGTTGCATCCCAAAGAGGGAAGAAATCACTTTCCCGAACTCTCGCATTCAATCTGCTCAGTTGGTGGAATGAACTGCCTAACTGCATCAGAACGGCAGAGTCACTCGCTGTCTTCAAGAAATAACTAAAAACCCAACTATTTAGTCTCCACTTTCCTTACTAATCTGCAATTGCCTCTCTGGCTCCACCTCTAACTGTACTACAAATATATATATATATATATATATATATATATATATATATATATATATATATATATATATATATATATATATATTACTAATGTGTTGCTTCTTAGGCTTTTACATACCTGAAACTCGCCTACAGCACTTATTCATTGTTGCTCCTATAGTTGTGTAAATTGCTTCCTTGTCCTCATTTGTAAGTTGCTTTGGAGAAAAGCGTCTGCTAAATGACTAAATGTAAATGTAAATAATTATGCAAAAGTATTGTAATGAGATATGCACAATGTTTGATTAGTTTTACAATAGTAAAATGTCTGCATGAACACTTTGCATATGCAGGACTTTTGCCAGCGCACGTGCGTAGCGGAAATCAAACGTCAAAAGGTGCTGATATCAATAATGAAACTGTATTTATCAGAAAATGCTCACCAAATGTTTATTAAAATGCCTTAAATGTTTAGTACACAGTACCTATCATTTTGTTTCACCAGTTGTTTTGTATAATAGAGTTTAATAATAATTATTGTTTATGAGTTTCTTTAAACACATGCTTTTATATGATGATTCATGTTTTAATATGGAAATTATTCATAAAATCTCTTTGCCTTTCCAGTCATATTTATTTTCATAGATATTGTAATGGAGTTGTTCAACGCTTATGTACCTTTTTTTAAGAGAACAACTGTGTATCTTCATTAATTGTAGAAGGCACAGATCAGTATCATAAGAGGTGTTTTCTCTACTATATAAGGTACAACTTTTACCAAGGTACAAACCTGCTGCTTAAGGAGCATTATATGTACTTTGTTTTTTTCTGAGTGTGCACCACAGTTTGCTGTGGTAAAAACTAAAGCATACTACAATATTTACCACAGTTTATCTGTTCACTATAGGTAACAATACAATCTTCTATACTACAGCATTCATTAACAATGTGCTGTAAATACTCTATTACTATAGTATAGCTCAAAATCACTATAGTATTTACTATTGTTTTCATGCTTGGGTCATACTTCACTATTCATAATAGTTAAACTCTTAGAAAAATGTGCATAACAGAACAATGCTGTGATGTTTTAACAGAAGGAGATGATAATTCATGACTGCAAATGTTTCTATTTTTAAATATATAAATGTAAATTGTTTTTAAAGTCTCATAGATTTAGCTAGATTTTCAGTCTGTTTAATTTAATGTTGATATGACTTAAACATTTACCCCAATAATTCATATTTCTGTCCATTATTTGGAGTTTTAAAAATATAAACATAATATAATGCACAGTTTAATCATTGTTTCTTTAATGCCTTCACATTAACACTGTCATTGCGCTGTATTTTAGTCATTTCTTTCTGAGAAACTGATGAAGTATACTCATCATCAGCTATTTTAAGTGCTGACAGCTTGTGTAATTTAAACCGGATTTAAAGACACACAAACCAACTATTATTACAGAACTTGTACAACACTCACAGATAAAGTGTGCTGCTGTTTCCCTCCATGATGATTTGACTCTTTTTTGACCTCCGAGTTTTCTACTGTTGGATTAATTAAAGCAAATGTTTTCCGTTTTGCTAGACTTTTATTATACACACACTACACACACACACAAACACACGCACACACAGAGATAAGGACATGAAAACGTCCTTCATGCAGTTGCTCTGATCTTCTGATCTATTTCTAAATTCCTGCATTTAATCCTGTGGTCAAGCTGGACATTGTGTTCTGATGATGTGTACACACACACACACACACACACACAAGCACGCACAGAGATAGATAGTTAATCAGTTAGTTACATTCCTTCTGGTTCGATTAACTGGTTCTGGTTTCACACGCACACACACACACACGCACACACACACACACACGCACACACACGCACACACACACACACACACACACACACACACGCACGCACACACACACACACACACACACACACACACACACACACACACACACACACACACACACACACACACACACACACACACACACACACACAAGCACGCACAGAGATAGATAGTTAATCAGTTAGTTACATTCCTTCTGGTTCGATTAACTGGTTCTGGTTTCACACCCACACGCACACGCACACACACGCACACACACACACACACACGCACACACACGCACACACACACACACACACACACACACACACACACACACACACACACACACACACACACACACACACACACACACACACACACACACACACACACACACACACACACACAGATAGTTAATCAGTCACATTCCTTCTGGTTCTATCTTACACTCACTCACTAAACACACTGGAGATAAACAATACAATAAGTTTGTTAAAGCAAAGCTGAGTGTGTTATTACACCAAGATAAATATGCAGTTCTTTAGATGCATTTATATCTTATAAATATTGCACATAAGTAGCATTGTTTTTTCGGTGCAAACTTTTTAAATTAATACTTAAAATAAGCTAAGCGAAAGCCTAAAGTCAGAGAAATAAACTCAACTCGAAGTGCAATCAAGAATATGTTGCTTATCTTACTGGCAGATGTTGTTTTTCTTCCATAAACTAATTTATTTTTGATGCATTAATAATGTAATGTTTCCTGACTGAAGAATTTCTTGATCACATTACACAATAAGGTTCCACTAGTTAATGTTAATGAAGGCATTTACTAAACAGTTATTGTCGCATTTACTAACTTCAGTTAATACAAATAATGTCATTTATTGTTAGGCAAGTATTAGTGCATTAATTAATGTTAACAAGCACAAATTTGGATTTGAATAATGCATCAGTAAATAATGATTTATAATTATTAAATGCCTTTCAAGTATTGTTCATGTTAGTAAATACAGTGCTCAGTATACAGTTGTAGTCAGAATTATTCGCCCCCTTTGAATTTTTTTTTCTTTTTCAAATATTTCCAAAATTATGTTGAAGAGATTTAGAAAATTTTTACAGTATGTCTGATAATATTTTTTCTTCTGGAGAAAGTCTTATTTGTTTTATTTCGGTTAGAATAAAAGCAGTTTTAAATTTTTTAAACACCATTTTAAGGACAATATTATTAGCCCTAACCTGCGTAGTTAACCTAATTAACCTCGTTAAGCCTTTAAATGACACTTTAAGCTGTATAAAAGTGTCTTGAAGAATATCTAGTCTATTATTATTTACTGTCATCATGGCAAAGAGAAAATAAATCAGTTATTAGAGATGAGTTATTAAAACTGTTATGAATAGAAATGTGTTGAAGAAATCTGCTCTCCGTTAAACAGAAATTGGGGAATAAATAAACAGGGGGGCTAAGAATTCAGTGGGGCGAATAATTCTGACTTCAACTGTATGTGTACACCCTCACAAATCTCTCATTTAGCTTAATATTTTCTATCGGATGCTTTACAGTATTACATTTGTGCATATACTTTAGATTAGTCAGTACTGAAACCAAATCTGGAGCTCATCTAACAAAATAACCTATGAAAACAGTTTTAAAAATAGCGGCCCAAAGTTATGTTAGAGAAAAATATTAAATACAATTTTCAAAAATAGCAAAACTGTATAGAAACAACAAATATATACAATTTTGTTAAAATGTTGTAGTTTGTAATTCTTTTTGCAATATTTTGCATGAATTTAATTGCATTATCTTTCCATTTCTAAAGATGTTCTGTGAGTAAAATATTATTTTAATAAATATATCTGTTTAATAAATCTGTTTTGTTGAAATGCACCAATATATATTACCCATATTCACTGAGAAATAAATAAAAATGTTAATTTTCAAAATGGGGTGTAGTCATACAGTTGAAGTCAGAATTTTGAATTTTTCTTTCTTTTTTTTATATTTCCCAAATGATGTTGAGCAGATTCAGGAAATTTTCACAGTATGTCTGATAATATTTTTTCTTCAGGAGAAAGTCTTATTTGTTTTATTTCAGCTAGAATAAAAGCTGTTTTATTATATTTTAAACACTGTTTTAAGGTCAATATTATTAACCCCTTTAGGCTATATATTATTTTGATAGTCTAAAGAACAAACCACTGTTATACAATAACTTGCCTAATTGCCCTAACCTGCCTAGTTAACCTAATTACCCTAGTGAAGCCTTTAAATGACACTTTAAGCTGTATAGAAGTGTCTTGAAGAATATCTAGTCTAATATGATTTACTGTCATCATGGCAAAGATCAAATAAATCAGTTATTAGAGATGGGCTATTAAAACTGTTATGATTAGAAATGTTGAAATAATCTGCTCTCCGTTAAACAGAAACTGTGGAAAAAATAAACAGGGGGGCTCATGATTCTGACCTCAAGCGTATACGCTGAGCACTGTAGGCCAACTAGCATTAACCAATGAAACCTCATTGTAAATTGTGATAACATTTGTATTAGAAAACAAGACAAAACCATAAGTGGGAGCTCATTTTTTGCATTGCACGTTCATTGTTAAAATGATATGAAAATATTAAGGAGTTTATTTACATATGCAGAAACATTTGGTTACTTTATTGAGCTGATGTTCAGAAACGGTGCCTACAGGAGCAGTAAAATCACTGATATGAAAATGACTGGTCATTCAGTGCGATCACAGGACCGAAAGTACAACTTCATGATCAACGAGGAGTTCATTTACTTCAGCTTAGTCTCTATTTCAAAGGTTGCAACAGTGGAATGAACCACCAACTATTCCAGCATATGTTTTACACAGCGTATGCCCTTCCAGCCGCAACCCAGTACTAGGAAACACACATACACACTTAATCACACTCATACACTACGGCCAGTATAGTTCATCAGTTCCCTTATAGCGCATGTGTTTGGACTGTGGGAGAAACCGGAGCACCCAGAGGAAACCCACGCCAACATGGGGAGAACATGCAAACTCCACACAGAAATGCCAACTCACCCAGTCGGTACTTGAACTAGCGACCTTCTTGCTGTGAACCAAACTTGCCAGTAATACTGTGCATTTTACAGCAACATTTTAAAATGCATATTGATGATCATCCTCTGTTTTTTCCCCCAGTCCTCAAACACCGCCAACATGTCCAGCAAAAGAGCAAAGGGGAAGACCACCAAGAAAAGGCCTCAGAGAGCCACGTCAAATGTGTTCGCCATGTTTGACCAGTCGCAGATCCAGGAGTTTAAAGAGGCGTTCAACATGATCGACCAGAACCGAGACGGCTTCATCGATAAAGAGGATCTGCACGACATGCTAGCGTCTTTGGGTGAGTCTGGGTGAAATAATAGAATAAAATAAAATAAAATAAGACAAAATAAAGTAAAAAAAATAAATAAATAAAATAAAATAAATAAATAAAATATTATAATAAAAAAAAAATAAAATAAAATAAGACAAAATAAAGTAAAAATTAATAAATAAAATAAAATAAAAAATAAAAAAATAAAATAAAATAAGACAAATAAAGTAAAATAAAATAATGAAATAAAATAAAACTTTTTTGTATTAATTCTTAATATATTACCATTTAATATATCACAATGCTTAAATATAATATAATATAATATAATATAATTAATATAACATAATTAATATAATATATATAATGTAATATAATACAAGATAATATAATATAATTAATATAATATAATATATTATAATTAATATAATATAATATAATATAATATAATTAATATAATATAATATAATATAATATAATATAATATAATATAATATAATATAATTATTATAATATAATATAATATAATATAATATAATATAATATAATATAATATAATATAATATAATTAATATAATATAATATAATATAATATAATTAATATAATATAATACAATATAATTAATATAATATAATACAATATAATTAATACAATATAATTAATATAATATATTATAATAATTACATATTAACATATTATTATGTATTTGTATATGTAATTGTACTAATAATTACATATTAACATATTAGTACATATTAACATTAACTGTTCTCCTAAATAGCAGTAAAAATGTTAGCTAAGATTTTTCTATTAAAACATGTTCACAAAACCGTTGAGACAAATTTAACTAGGAAATAATAAGACGTCCTAAAGGAAGGAAAATCTTCATTACTATTTATTCCCCCACTCCCACAAGGAGTAACACAATAACATTAAATGCTTCCGCATATCGATCTAGTGAGATTGTCTGAAAATAACAATCAAAAGCAGAACATTGTGGCAGTTCTGCTGCATTTATTATAGGAACAGAAGCACCAGTAGGGAGAGCAACCAGATTACATCATTTAAAACAATGGCGGCGTTCTGTCGATTTGTCCTACCTTGTCAGATTGTCCCATTTAAAAAGTAAGTAGCGCATTCTTGTTGATTTTGCTACCGGTGTCAATTTTGAAGTAGTGTGATATGAAGCTGTAATATCGCCCTAACCTACCTAATCAACCTCAGAATACAGTGTTGGTAGCATGATCTGATGGGTAGGATAAAATGTCAGCACAGCGGCACCCATTGTCCAAAATAAATGTGGATTTTCCTGAATAAGTTAAATATGGCATGTTTTTTTCTACATATTTCACAAAGAGGTATCGTTTACTTCATATTAAGACATAAGAGTCTTAAAACCCAGGGTTCCCTTTAAAGCAAAAATTCAGGAGGCCTAAAAATTAAGGACTGACTCTAACATTATTTTTAAGATTTTAAGTTAAGAGCTACTTTTAGCCTTAATCTTATGAATACGAGCACAGATGTACTTTACTCTGGTGTGTGTGTGTGTGTGTGTATGTGTGTGTGTGCTCAGGTAAGAACCCGTCTGATGATTATCTGGAGGGAATGATGAGTGAAGCTCCGGGGCCCATCAACTTCACCATGTTTCTCACCATGTTTGGAGAGCGGCTGAACGGGACCGACCCGGAGGACGTCATCAGAAATGCATTCGCCTGCTTCGATGAGGAGGGATCTGGTAAAAACAACAACAACAAACAACACTGTTGCGATATGAGAGTCTCACATTTTAAAATAATTCTGAACAAAGTCCCTTCAGCTTAATGTATTTCCACTAAATCATAGTGAAATGGTTCAATTGTGATATTATTTTGCAATTTTAAATAGATTTCATTGGTGACACTGTGGCTCAGTGGTTAGCACTGTTGTTTCACAGCAAGAAGGTCGCTGGATCGAGTCTCGGCTGGCATTTCTGTGTGGAGTGTGCATGTTCTCCCGATGTTTCCCCCAGTCTAAACACATGCGCTATTGGGCAACTGAATTGGCTGTAGTATATGAGTGTGAATGTGAGAGTGCATGGGTGTTTCCCAGTACTAGTTTGCGGCTCAAAGGGCATCCACTGTGTAAAACATATGCTGGAATAGTTGGCGGTTCATTCCACTGTGGTGACCCCTGAGGAAAATGAGTGAATTAATGATTAGCATGTCATCTATCTGTGAAACTGCATCTCTGATTTTCATCTGCGCAGGTTTCATCCATGAAGACCACCTGCGGGAGCTGCTGACCACCATGGGAGACCGTTTCACAGATGAAGATGTGGACGAGCTCTTCAGAGAGGCTCCCATTGACAAGAAGGGCAACTTTAACTATGGAGAGTTCACTCGAATCCTCAAACACGGAGCCAAAGACAAAGACGACATGTAGACCAGGAGAAAGAGAGTCAGCCGCAGCTCCACAGCACATTAGAAACACACACACAGACACATGAACATACCCACTACACAATTTTGCGTTTAATAGACGTCTAATAGAAGACTAAACATATTCAAGGCTACAACCAGGCTCATTTTGGGCTCGCAGTGAAAATCTATTAGATTTAGATGTCTATTAGACATCTATTAGACTTATTATAAACACAAAAATTGCTTGCTTGGCCCTCCAAATAGTTTTGCATTTAATAAACGTCTATATTGACGACTATAGTAATCAAATAAAAAAATCAGACAGACTTTTAATGCATTGATTAGCTATTCTTAGACGTCTATTAGAATTTCTCTGCGAGCCCAAAATTAGCCTTGTTTTATACAAGCTGTCAGTGTTTAGATGTCTGTTAGACGTCTATTAGACTAATTTTAAACACATAAAATGCTTGCTTGGCCCTCCAAGCAATATTGCATTTAATAGAAGTCTAATAGATGACCAAACATAGACGGTTTGGCTAAATCCAGGCTAAATTTGGTTTGTCAGAAAAATGTCATCTAGTAGACGTGTTTAGGAATTGACCAAACTAGACTATAGTCATCAAGTAACCAGATCAGACAGATTTACATGTGTTGATTTGCTATTCCTAGATGTCTATTAGATTTTCACTGCAAGCTCAAAATTAGCTTTGTTTTAGCCAAGCTGTCAGTGTTTAGATGTCTATTAGACGTCTTTTAGACTTATTTTAAACACATAAAATGTTTGCTAGGCCCTCCAAGTAGTTTTGCGTTTAATAGACGTCTAATAGTTAACTAAACAGAGACAGTTTGTCTAAATCCAGGCTAAATTTGGTCTGTCAGAAAAATATTGTCTAATAGACGTCTAAGAATCGCCCTAAACTAGACTATACTAATCAAATAAACAGATCAGACAAACTTTACATGCATTGATGAGCTATTCATAGACGTCTTTTAGATTTTCACTGTAAGCCTAAAATTGGCCTTGCTTTAGCCAAGCTGTCAGTGTTTAGATGTCTGTTAGACGTCTATTAGACTTCTTTTAACACATAAAATGCTTGCTAGGCCCTCCAAGCAATATTGCGTTTAATAGACGTCTAATAGATGACTAAACAGAGACGGTTTGTCTAAATCAAGGCTATATTTGGTCTGTCTGAAAAATCTTGTCTATTAGACGTCAAAGAATTACCCCAAACTAGACTATAGTAATCAAATAAACAGATCACACAGACTTTACATGTGTTGATTTGCTATTCCTAGATGTCAATTAGATTTTTACTGAGAGCCGAAAATTAGCCTTGTTTTAGCCACGCCGTCAGTGTTTAGATGTCTGTTAGACGTCTATTAGGCTTATTTAAAACACATAAAATGCTTGCTAGGCCCTCCAAGCAATATTGCGTTTAATAGATGTCTAATAGGTGCCTAAACATAGACAGCTTGGCTTAATCAAGGCTAATTTGTCTGAAAATATCTTCTATTAGCAGGGTATATCGTTTAATCTTCAACTGTATGTAAAATGATTACATTTTTAATTTGTGAAATCCAAACACAAACATTCATGTCATTTATGTGATTTGCATATATTGCATATATTATACATTTATACAGCTAAATGCATTACATTGCTAGATATATGCACAATATATGTTGTTTTTTAATGAGGGAATTATGAAATATTTACAGTATGTTTGAGTAAGTTGAATAATGTACTATGCAGCTGTGGCTGGACATTTTAAACTATTGGAAATGTCACAAAAATGCTAAACTTTATGCTTTTAGAAGGAATTTTAATATCTGTCTTTAATACATCTGATGTATTCTGGTTATATTATATTAAACTGTTGTAACATCTAATGGAAGTAAAATGACTAAATATAAATGTATACTTACTGCACAGTTTCCTTTATATAATTTTTGCCTCAGATTTGGGATGTAAGTTTTGAGCTGCACTACAACTTATGATTCCAGTGATACTCTGAAGATCTGGTTTAGGAAATGTGCGATCACATGCGGCAGCTCTTAGACATGAAGTTATCCATCATATGAACCTGATGCATTTTATACACAAAGAAATAAATGTTCTCAAACCCATATGAACATGTCTAAAATCATTTCTGTGAATGCAGCGATCAATGATAGTAGTCATTTCTATACTTTACTCTATTTGGTTTAACAATGTCACAGGTAAATTATTATTTTTTAAATATTTTAATTTGGTTTTAATTGATTGCAATTTTTCTTAATTAAAATGTTATAAATGTTATATGTTATATATTTTTTCATTTAAATTTGAATTTATTTCAATTATTATTTTAAATATTATTTTTAAATTACATTTTTAAATAAATTTATTATTTTATTTTAAATACATTTTTAAAATTTAAATAATTTTATTAAAAGTTTTTTAATTTTTAAATTAAAAAATTAATTATGTATGTGTGTGTTTGTATTCAGTTTAATTCACATTTTTTGTTTAAAATAATTTATGGTTATTTAAATATTTCTTTTAAAATGTTTTTATTTTAATTATTTTTTATTAATTTACAATTTTATTTTTTAAAATTTAATTTTTTTACAATTTTATTTTAATTTATAATTAAAATTAATTTTTAAATATTTTCAAAATAAAATTAAGTTACATTTTATTTTAAATTAATACATTTGATTTATTTAATTACCTTAAAGTATTTAAATTGTTTTAATTTCATTTGTTTCAATTAAAAGTTTTACTTATTTTAATTATTTTTCAATTTCATTATATTTCTGTAATTAAAAAAATACATCTATTTGAAACAATTTAATTGTTAACTTTAATTACACACACACGTACGTACGTAAGTATGTATGTACGTGTGTGTGTGTGTGTATAAATATATACACAAACGCACACAAACACACGCGCACACACACACACACACACACACAGTTTAAATCTGAAATTATTTTGATAAATTCTGCATATATCATGTATATAAACCCTTCAAATGACAGAACAGAAACTCAGTCATGAAAGAATTAAATCGCATTCAATTACTCCACAATACAAACAAATGAAAAACGAAGCTTTTATTTCTCTGTAATATTTGTACAAAAGGACACCAAATAAAATCTTTAAGGCAGATATTGCACAGACTAATCCAAAGGTTTCTCTAAGGAAGCATATAAGGCACAAATAGCCAGTTTTACCATCCTCAGTTACACACATGATCTTAAAAACTAAAATCCATCACATATTTGGTCGTATATCAGAGGCCTACATGTAGTAGATGTACACACAAAACACAAACAAAAACCTGAACGATATTTACAAGCTTCACATTGTCATCGATGAGACTCATTTTTCAATAATAATAATACCGTTGCAGGAATATTAATATCAGTCTTTCTGAATGAGGTGGAAAAATAGAGTATATGAAAAATAAAATATATAGATTTACTTCCAGTACCATCACGGCTAACCAGACTCGTACAGTTTATTAAAGCCTCATGACGTGACTAAAATATAGGAGCACCTTAATGAATACCAGAGTGAATGAAAAACTCCCTTTGAAATATTAGGAAACACTGAAATGAGGAAAAACTACAATAAACAAACCTGAGAGCTATCGAGAAATGTGTACAGTACCACAGAACGCAGCGCAGTTATACAAACCCAGCAGAATTATGGCACATTTGTGAATGACTGAACTGAAAACACTTCATTAAAGGACTAATTCAGGATAAATTCATTACCATAACAGACTAATCTGTGCACGATCTCGCAGTATAATGGAAACCACCAGCGTAAAATCAGTGTCCGAGTAACAAAACTGCTCGTGATCATCACTGGAAGCCATCTTGGGTTCTTTCCTACTTATTATCAGTAAGTTCTGGAAATACATTCACAGATCATCAGAGGAAATTCATCTCTATCTAGAGCAGGGGTGCACAAACTCAGTCCTGGAGGGCTGGTGTCCTGCATATTTTAGTTCCAACCCCAATTAAACACACCTGAACCAGCTAATCAAGCTCTTGACATGTATACTTTAAACTTCCAGGCAGGTGTGTTAAAGGAAGTTGGAGCTAAACTATGCAGGACACCGGCCCTCCAGAACAGAGTTTGGACACCCCTGATCTACAGTCTATGTGAAATGCAGCATAGAAAACTCAGTTCCTGGAGGGCTGCAGCTCTGCACAGTTTTGCTCAAAGCCTAATCAAACACACCTGATGCAACTAATCAAGGTGCTCAAGACTCTTTTGGACAGCTCGATTATTTGCATCAGGTGTGTTTGATTAGGGTTGGAGGAAAACTGTGCAGAGCTGCGGCCCTCCAGGAACTGAGTTTGAGACCTATGATTTAAAGGGATAGTTCACCCAAAAATAAAATTGATTTTCACTCCCTCAAATTTATTATTATTATTAGTTTTTTGTGTGTGTGGCTGATTTAAAAGGTGAAATTTTAGAAACTGGTAACCATTAATCATTGGGAAGTTGTCTATAATGTCTATTTTTTGTTTATTCAGGGCACTCTTAAAGAAATTACAAATCTCAAGAGTTTTTTTAATTTTATTTTAAAAGGTAATCATTTAAGAGTATTTTTACTTTGCTAAAATTAAAAAAAAAGTAAAACATCCATACTAGGAGAAACAAATAATATGGAGGGACCATGAAAACCTCTTCAAAATGTCTTTCTGTTTAACAAGAGAACGAAACTCAGAGGTTTGTGAAAAGGGCGAGTAAATGAATGCTCAGTTTTGAGTGATCTGTCCCTTTAAGAAAGAAAAATAAAGTCTCAGTGCCTGTATTTTAATTACTTCTCTCAAAATTAATAAAAATGCATAAAAAAAAAAAAAACGGCTGTAAAAATATATTGTATTTTGTGATTAACAAGTGTTTGTTTGCGGTTGTGAATCACATTATGGGATGTTGATCTCTGCTCTGACAGCACTAGAGTTTAACAAAGTGACTTTTATTGACATTTTAGTAGCTTGAAATAATATACTGTATGAGAAATAGTAATATCTAGAGAAAGAAGTGTGTAAAATGCACTGGTGGTTCATTATAAGGCGTTTGTAGTGTAATATTACACCAATCCAGACAATACAGCACCGCAAACTGCTAAAAATATGCATAAGTCACTTTTTAAAAAAACTTTAAGGTTAAAAGTTGCAGTAATAATGATCAAGAGCACATAATGCAATTAAAAGATGAGCAAAAATAAATGAATCACAAAAAGCTGCTAATTTAGACACAGTTAATAATGCTGATCATCTACTCCACCATCAGAATAATAATCATTCAAGCTTAAATGGAAAAATAAAGCTCCATCTGTGAAGATCATCTTACATGAGAACTGAGGCAAATCGATGGCTGCTCTGCCTTTCAGACGACCTCTCAGACAGACAGCAGACGTGAGAGATGATCCCTGCAGTCTAATCAATTCCCAGAACACACACGCGCGCACACACACACACACACACACACACACACACAGCGAGCATGGATGATTCTGACGTATAAAGTGCAGAAAGTATGACAGAAACACACGCTGGCGGAAAACACTGAGGGTGTACACTGCAGAAAAACGCTTCTTTTACTTACTATTCGTCTTGTTTCTATTCTAAACATTCTGAAATCAAGAAGCATTTTCTAGACAAGCAACTAATATTGACTTGTTTTAAGAATTTAGTCAAAATGAAGCGAGTTTTTCATTAAAACAAGCTAAATAATCTGCCAATGGGGGAAGACAAATAATTGTATATAAAAAAGAAAAACAAGATTTTGCTTCCCCCATTGGCAGATTTAGCTTGTTTAAAAGAAAAATCACTTCATTTTGACTCATTTCTTAAAACAAGTCAATATTTTGTACTCGTCTCAAAAATGCTTCTTGATTTAAATAGGTTTAGATCAGGGGTGTTCAAACTCGGTCCTGGAGGGCCGGTGTCCTGCATAGTTATGCTCCAACTTCCTTTAACACACCTGCCCGGAAGTTTCTAGTATACCTAGAAAGAGCTTGATTAGCTGGTTCAGGTGTGTTTAATTGGGGTTGGAGCTAAAATATGCAGGACACCGGCCCACCAGGATTGAGTTTGGACACCCCTGGTTTGGATATTTGTACTAAAAACAAGACAAAAACCACCTAATAAAAGCTTTTTTTTTTTTTTTGTCCTGCAGTCCAGAAGCAGAGGCTTCTTCAGTAGCAGCTTTCAGGCTAAATAGGAGCAAAGTGTTGAATCTACAAGAGTTTTCAGCCTACAAAAGTGTTGAAATGAACAAGAGTTTTCAATCTGCAAGAACACACGTGGCTGCTGGAGTGAGCATTCAAAGCTGCGTGCTGGTCTTTACATTCACTAGAAACAAGCAAAGCATGCATAGACGACTAGAAGAACACTAGTGGATATACTGACGCTAACAGGCAAGAGCTACTGCACTATAAACAACACTGGGCCGTTTGATTTAACTCAATTATGGGTCAAATATGGACAAGCCCAAAGTTAGGTTTAGAAGTGTGATTATTGAGTTATAAATGTAATTCAAGTTCAATTGAAAACAATAATAATATTAAGTAATGATAATAATAATAATTTAAAGAGCGGAGCTTGATTTTGACTCAAATTTGGGTTTATTTTTTCCCATTTAATTTAGATTCAACTTTTAAACCCAACTTTTAGGTCCATATTTAACTCAACACTGGGTTAAATATGGACATATCCAACCGTTGGGTTAAATCTCTTTCAGTAACTCTTTATAATATAGGAAAGTCAATGATAATGTTACATGATACTAACATATACAATGAACATAGTTGTTCAGCAATTTATTATTGCATTATTAAAGCCCAAACCTGAGCTTGCCAACATTAATGCACTATTAACATGAGCAATACATTTATTAAAGCATTTATTCATATTTGTTGATGAATACAGTAGTTTATGTTAACGGTGCATTAACAAGCACAGGTTTAGGCTTTTAATAATGCAATGAGTAAAAACATTATCATTGACTATCCCATATTGTAAAGCCTAAACCTGTGCTTTTTAACAATACTTAATGCACAGTTAACATGAACTACTGTATTCATCAACAAATATGAATAAATGCTTTAATAAATGTATTGCTCATGTTAATAGTGCATTAATGTTGGCAAGCTCAGGTTTGGGCTTTAATAATGCAATAATAAATGCTGAACAACTATAGTTCATTGTATATGTTAGTAAAAGCATTATCATTGATTATCCCATATTATAAAGAGTCACCAAAAGAAATGTAACCCAACAGTTTGCTATGTCTATATTCAACCCAGCGTTGAGTTAAATATGGATAACCTCAATCTTTGGGACTTACTTGCTACTGAAACATACATTCATGTATGCATTTGTTCATGTTTGTTAATAAAAATACAGTAGTCCATGTTAACAGTGCATTAAGTATTGCTAGCAAGCACAGGTTTAGCTTTTAATATACAATGAACCATAGTTGTTCAGCATTTATTATTGCGATATGTTAGTAAAAACATCACTGACTAACCCATGTTATGAAGAGTTACCGAAAGAAATTCAACCCAACAATTTGGTACGTCCACATTTAACCCAACATTGAGTCAAATATGGATGAAGCCAATCTTTGGGATTTTTGGGGTGGGATTTACTAACACGACCAATACATTCATTAAAGTATTTATTAATGTAGTTCATTGCAGTAGTTCATGTAAGTAAACCCCCCAAAAATAACAAAGATTTAGGTTATCCATATTGGACTCAACGTTGGGTTAAATATGGATATACCAAACTGTTGGGTTACATCTTTCGGTATTGCTTTATAATATGGGATAGTCAATGATAATGTTAAACATAAATGTTGAACTATGGTTTATTGTATTGCATTATTAAAACCCAAACCGGTGCTTGTTAACATTAGTAAATGCACTGTAACATGAGCTAATGCATTTGTTTATGTTTATTAATGAAAAACAGTACTGAACGTATTGTTCATGTTAGTAATCCCTCATACTCAACGTTGGGTTAAATATGGACATACCAAACTGTTGGGTTACATTTCTTTCGGTAACGCTTTATAATATTGGACAGTCAATCATAATGTTTTTACTAATATAATAAACGTTGAACAACTATGGTTAATTGTATTGCATTATTAAAACCCCAAACCTGTGCTTGTTAACATGAGCTAATGCAATTTTCTATAACAAATTTGAACAATACATTCATTTATACATTTGTTAATGTTAGTAAATCCTAAAGATTGAGTTTATCCATGTTTGACCCAACGTTGGGTTAAATCAACCCAACATTTAGTTCGTTTTGGAGTGTATAAGAGTATTTAGCAAGAGCACTGCAAGGCCACGATGAGCTGAAAATCTCTTGGCTGTTGTCGGTAAACCTGAGATGCGCAGGTTTCCTTGAGTTTGGAGGTCGCTGGTTATATTTGCACCTGACAGAAGGTCTACCTGTCGTCCAGAGTCTGAAATGCTGGATTATTATTGTTCACGAGCATTCACAACGGATGCCCTTTACATTTCATGTAGTGTTTTGTTTTAAAGTTAAAAGGTTTTGCTTTAAAAAAAAAAAAAAAAAAAGCTTAAAAATGTCTTTTAAAATACAGACGAGAGCAGAGAGAAGCTTCACTACCCCTGCTGAAGGCGAAGCGGATACATAGCAAGATCCGTCGCTCAGACCTGTGGAGATGATGAATCAAATACAGAAATGATTCATGAATCAATTGAGATTTTCTGAATGAGTCGCTATTCTCTTTGGAATTGATTTTGAGCTTAGTTTTTAATAGCAGATAGGGTGGCTTTTTGCAAGAGTTTATGTTCTAGACTAGTTTTTTTAGCATCAGATGGCGCTCTAGGCTAGCATTTTAACATCAAACATTACTGTTTACTAATTTTTAGCATCAGATGACACTCTAGGCTAGTTTTGTAACATCAGACGGCCATATTGGCTAACTTTTTAAACATTAGACGGTGCTCTTAGCTAGCTTTTTAACATCAGATGGCACTCTTGGCTAGCATTTTAACATCACACATCACCGTTTACTAATTTTTAGCATCAGATGACACTCTAGGCTAGTTTTGTAACATCAGACGGCCATATTGGCTAGCTTTTTAACATTAGATGGTGCTCTTGGCTAGAATTTTTAACATCAGACAGCGATGTATGCTAGTTTTTAGCATCAGATGGCATTCTAGGCTTGTTTTATAACATCAGATAGTGCTCTTAGCTAGCCGTTTAATACAGATGACGCTCTTGGCTAGCTTTTTAAACATCAGATATCGCGGTATGCTAGTTTTTAGCATCAGGTGGCCATCTTTTCAACATCAGACAGCGTTTTAGGTAGTTTATTTTAAACATCAGACGGTGCTCTTAGCTAGCTTTTTAACATCAGACAGCGCTGTATGTCAGTTTTTAACATCAGATGGCACTCTGGGCTTGTTTTATAACATCAGATGGTTCTCTTAGCTAGCTTTTTAACATTGGACAGTGCTCTTGGCTAGCTTTTTAACATCAGACGGTGCTCTTGGCTAGCTTTTTAACATCAGACAGCGCTGTATGCTAGTTTTTAACATCAGATGGCCATCTTTTCAACATCAGACAGCTTTCTAGGCTAGCTTTTTAACATCAGACATCGCTGTATGCTAGTTTTCAACATCAGACGGCGCTCTTGGCTAGCTTTTTAACATCAGACAGCGCTCTATGCTAGTTTTTAGCATCAGATGGCCATCTTTTCAACATCAGGCGGCAATCTAGGTTAGTTTTTTTAACACCAGATGGTGCTCTTAGCTAGCTTTTTCAGATCAAAAGGCACTCTTGGCTAGCTATTTAACATTAGACAGCACTGTATGCTAGTTTTTAACATCAGATGGCCATCTTTTCAACATCAGACGGCGTTCTAGGCTAGCTTTTTACCATCAGACGGCGCTCTTGGCTAGCTTTCTAACGTTAGACAGCACTATGCTAGTTTTTAACATCAGACAGCGCTTTAGGCTACTTTTTTTAGCATCTGACGGCACGGTATGCTAGTTAAGATCACATGGCACTCTAGGCTTGGTTTATAACATCAGACGGCGCTCTAGGCTAGTATTGTAACATCAGACGACATTGTATTCTAGTTTTTAGCATTAGATGGCACTTTAGGCTAGCTTTTTAACATCAGCCGGTGCTCTTAGCTAGCATTTTATTATCAGATGGCGCTGTATGCTAGTTTAACATCAGATGGTGCTCTAGGCTTGTTTTTTTAACATTAGATGAAGTTCTAGGCTAGTGTATAACAGCTGACTGCGCTCTAGGCTAGCATGTAACCAATCACAGACACTCCCACAGCAGTGTGCTTGTGCATATGGTTGAGTTATGCATTTTAAATGGTCACATGTACTTGCAAATGTCTTAAATCAATGTAAACACGGCTAATGCAAACAGCGCCATCTGTTGGCAAAACTCAGAACTGATTCAACACAGAATCGCGACTCATTCAGGAAAATTTCACAATCATTTCTCCATTGAATATACTCCCACAGTGATCCATCATCAGGACAGGTTTGAGAGGCACGTCCCAAAGTTTTTCCATTTAGTCTAAAAGAGTATCGAGAGAAAAAAAAAAAACAAGAAGTCCGAAAAATAAAAATAAAAAGAGCGTCATTCCTGGCCTGGTCAGTTGACCGCCTCTGTGACTGTATTATGCACATACTGTGAAACCCACGCGTGTGAAACTGCACTGGATCCCGGAGCAGACCCCCGGACGCTCCACATCCCAGATGACGTAAATCCCACAGATTCTGGAAGATTCTTCCCAATAATATTATCCGTGCTCAGATCAACAGGAAGACCACTGAAAGAGTGGCTCATAACAGGAACAGACACCGGTAACACTGCATTCTCCACTGTCGTAGATTCAGATTCATCCCTTGGAGGTGTTGAGATGGATCTGTCCTCACTCAGGACGAGTTCTCTTGAGTTCTCCTTTGGTTTTGTGGTTTGCTCTTTTTGTTGGCTGTTTTCTTGCTCGGCTCTCTGTAGCGCTGCGTCCACCAGAAGCTTCAGATCGCTGAAATCTTGAGGACAAAGGTCTGGAGGAGTCGGAGGAGGAGTGTTTAAGAGCACTCCAATCGGACTCAAACTCGAGACGGATGTATTAGACAATGGGAGGGTGGTAAAATGTTGATCTTCTCTCCGATATCCAGCTAAACCCTTCCTTCTCAGTAAACCACGCGTGTCCAGCTGCATCAGAGCCTGAACACTTCCATCTTGGTTGCCGGATGATGGCAAGCAACCGGCTCCTGCTAAAATTGCAGTCGCAGTATTGCCTAGCAGTCTTAAATCCAGTGTGGGGGCGGGGCAAATGACTGAAGGGCGTGGTAAAGGGGTGTGGCATTCTGGGGAGGCGGATCTGTCAGGTTTGCTGGTGCGTCGTGACATTGTGAACTGAGTGGGATCTTTGCCGTCTTTCCGGAGCAGGTCTGGCAGGAGCCTCCGGCGTGCGTTTATGAACCAGTTACAGATCTAAAAATAAAAAAGTTAAGTGTTAGGAGCTTAATACATCATGACAATTTGTATATTTAAGTTTAATTTACAATATGTTAAATAAGTGAAGTTTATTTATAAACTAATTTCGAGAGGATCACATGCTTATGATTGCTTGTAGCCGGCCCAGCATCATTCAACTTATGATGCACCAATCAGACGATTCCTAAGACACTATAAAATACCCTAAATTCCATTTAAAAGACATTTTTGTTTTGAAAAATCCACCCCTACTCCACCTTTTTGAAATCTACCTGAGCTCAAACTCCCCTCTCGCCTTGCAAACGGGAGGGAGCCCCGTGCTCGAGGATCTTATGAGCACAGGTCTGTATCCCGGGACAGCATGCCAAACAAGCTTTATAATCAATAATCAGTTCAGTGTGAACTCTTGAAAACCAGTTTATAATATGCTTGGTGATTTTGCTTTTCATGTTTAAGCAAGTTTATTCTAACCATCTCCAACAGAATTAATGTTTTATAACAGTTTATAATTCTGCAACACTAAGGAAATGCATTTGGGTGAACTACCCCTTTAAATTACTGTACATATCCTCCACAAATCACGTCTGATGTAACGAGGCTTCATGTTGATGGTGATATATTCTTTTGGCTTGGAATAAAATGCAAACGTGCATCATTTGACTCGTGCAGTGGATCCCCCTGCTGGCGGCTCGGTGAAGCGCATGCTGTGTCAGTCAGACTCAGACATGCAGCTGCCTCTCATGCAGAGCAGAGGAAACATGCAGCACATTCCTGCGCTCTGACAACACCAGCAAGGACAAAACACAGCGCAAAGCTCTCTGTGAGAAAGTCAGAGTCTCTGAAGAGCAGAGCCAAACGCATAAATCGAGAGCAGGTCACACACGCACAAATAAAACACCTATCCAGAGCTTTGGCTCATTCAGGCAAAAATATGATCAGATTTTGTATTACAGTAATGTGTTTCTGTTATAAAGATAGCATTTTGTGCCAATATGATACAAAAAAAAGTTATAATTAGCATTACACACAGAGAAAACCCACATAATTAAACCAAATCTGTGATTTATCCCGACTTTTCCCACATCTTCTGAAGCCATATAATTGTAATAAATAAAAGCCAAATTTAAGCTAAGCTTGATCATACAAGCATTTTAGTTGTTTTATCTTTGAGCTTGAAAACGTTCTCATTGTGTCATTATAACTGCATGGGAAATACTGAAATGGTGAGAAAAATTAAAGGACCGTTTGCATATTTGATTTTAAAATTTACAATGCGTTTATGTTCATGTTAAGAACTTACGATACTGAAAACTATAATTTAGGCGTAACCGCAAAGACAGTTCTCATGTTTAACCCGAGTGACAGGGTTCTTACACTTATTCCGACTTCAAATTCCATCACTTTAAGCACTTTCAACGTGCATTTGGATGCTTTTCCAGCACCTAACAACCATGATGAATTACCTTTATATACACTGTATGTACTTTACTTTTAAATTCATTGTGCTATTTTAAAAAAAGACACTATGACATTTGAACTTAAATTGGTGAATAATTCGGAGCATAGTTTTATTGGGATAGTTCACTTAAAATAGTGAAAAAAAAAAAAAAGTTCAAGTATTGGATGAAGTGTTTTTAAGTTTGGTCTCTTTCTACCTAAAGTTGACGTCTCAAAAAGTGAACTTACAGTCAGGTTTTGTTAGGGTTTAGTAGCAAGTTGACATGTCTGTTTTAAACCATTCCTGAGCGCTTCGTTTGGCATTTTTCTGCATGAATGTCACCTAAATACTTGCATGCAGTGAACATTTTGCAGTGAAAACTGGTCGCACAGCGGCAATTTTATGCACTCTTTATGCACAAATGTTCCCAAATACATTTTGAGCTCGCATAGATAAAATTTCAGGCACATTTGCAACCAAAATGGTCGCATTTACGAGCTTTGCAATTTCAAATTCAAGCAGATTCAAGCACTTTTCTAACCTTGAAAACACTATTAAAAATCAAGCATTTTCCAGGATTTCCAGCACCTGTACGAACCCTGTGAACTGTTCAAAATTGACCATTTGCTTATGTTCAGGATGACAACTGAATTAAACTGCTGTAAAAATGCATCAGATAAATATATATATATATATATATATATATAAATAAATAAATAAATATATATATATTTAATTAATTTGAATCAATCTGCAAATCAACCTTAGTCCGGATTAAAACTACTAAATTTAGAAAATTACAGCCCTTTAACTCTTTAATTGCCAAATTCATAAATGACGTCACTGGTTCAGTTAAAAAACCCCCACAAAATTAGGTATGATTAATATAAAAAGGATTGTGGACTGGATTTTTAAAATCTTTTAATCAAATTCTTAAACGTGAAATAACATCGCCTTTTTTACACATCGTTTTTGATTAATTTTTATTTGTTTCTCCCTAATTTTCTGTTGTTGGCGGTTTTTGCCCCATTGACTTCCATTATAATCACATTTGACAGTGCATAAATAGTCTTTGTTTTTGTTTACTCCATGTAGTTCTGCGGCATAAGTGTTTTAGCAGGGTTGGAACTAAACCCTGGAGGGCCGCAGCTCTGCACAAACTGGCTTTGACACCTGTGGTGTAGACAATTTATAAATGCAGCTCTAAATAATTTCACTGAAAATGCACAGGAAAAAAATAAGATCCCACTTTATATTAAGTGTCCTTAACTACTATGTACTTGCATCAAAAAAATAAATACAATGTACTTACTGTGTTTATGATGTATTTGAGAACACTTGTGGTGCTCTTGAGTTGGGATAGAGGTTGGGTTATGGACAGGTTTGGTGGCATGGGTAGGTTTAAGGGTAGGTTAAGGTGTAAGGGATGGTCAATAGTGTATTTACAAATGTAATTACAAACGTTAATTACAGATGCAATTACATACATGTGTTTAATCAATCATAAGTACACAGTAAATACATGTAGTTACACAATAAGTACATTGTAATAAACTATTAATTCCTGTTTAGGTACATATTAGTTAAGGCCACTTAATGTAAAGTGGGACCAAAAATGATTATATATTTTAGGTCTAAATCTCATTTCATCTTTTATTTTCAACTGGTACATTACAATAATGCTGAAGACAAATAAAGGCAATTTTCAAAAGAATTATATTTAGGACACTTAAAAATGGTTTGGAACTGTGAAATTTCACACTTAATTGTTGTGTTTGTTATAAAATCACAGATTAGGTTGAACTATATGGTTTTCCCTCTGTGTTTAATGCTAGTAATTTTGTGTTTCTGCCATATTTAACACTTAAGGCCATCTTCAACAGAAACACACTGTAGTGTAAAGTGTGTGTACCTGAGAGACAGAGAGATGCGTCTGTCCGGACAGGCTTAGTTTCTCCTGTTCTGACGGATAGGCATTAAAGCGATGCTCGTACAGCCAGTCTCTCAGCACCTGAACCGACTCTTTGGGAAGGTTTCCTCTCCGCCGGCGTTTGGCAGAAGAGCCGCTTCTCCTGCCGCTGGTGGACAGATTGAGCGGGAATCCGTCACTGTCTTCACACGGGTCACTGTCAGACATGGCAGAAAACTCGGTGTCTCCGTGATGATCCTCCTCAAACACTGAGAAGAACACGACTCAACATTAGTGGACTTACAGAAACAACAACAACACAAAAGGGATTAAGTGCAATACGGGTAATATATGCAACTTTGTGTAATACACTCTCACCGGCCACTTTATTAGGTACACTTGTCCATCTGCTCGTTAATGCAAGTTTCTAATCAGCCAATCACATGGCAGCATCTCAATGCATTTAGGCATGTAGACAGAATGGGGAAGAAAGGTGATTTAAGGTGATCACTATTAAAGTGAACAATAGAAGATTGGAGAAACGTTGCCTGCTCTGATGAATCTCTATTTCTGCTGCCACATTCGGATGGTCAGGTCAGAATTTGGCCTCAACAACATGAAAGCATGGATCCATCCTACCTTGGATCAGCGGTTCAGGCTGGTGGTGGTGGTGTAATGGTGTGGGGGAGATTTTCTTGGCACACTTTGGGTCCATTAGTACCAATTGAGCATGATGTCAATGCCGCAGCCTACCTGAGTATTGTTGCTGACCATGTCCATCCCTTTATGAGCACAGTGTCTCCATCTTCTGATGGCTACTTCCAGCAGGATAACACACCATGTCAAAGCTCAATCATCTCAGACTGGTTTCTTGAACATGACAATGAGTTCACTGTACTCAAATGGCCTCCACAGTCCCCAGATATCAATCCAATAGAGCCCCTTTGGGATGTGGTGGAACGGGAGATCATCACAGATATGCAGCCGACAAAATCAACAGCAGCAAAATCTCTGAGGAATATTTCCAGTAGCTTGTTGAATCTCTGCCACAAAGGATTAAGGCAGTTCTAAAAGGCAAAAGGGGGTCCAACCAGATACTAGTAAGGTGTACCTAATAAAGCGGCCGGTGAGCATATGTAAATTTATACTCCAATATGTCAATTTATATTGCAATATACATGCATTTAAATATCCTGTGCAATATATGTAGTCATTGGATATTAATGATATGCATCACTGTTTTACAAGTATTTTATGTTGGGTGTAATCTCTCTCTTGCATCTACAGCACCAACAGCAGAAAAACGTGGCAGGTTTTTTATCAGTATAGTTTGGTTACTAGCTAAAATGGCCCCAACGTTAGAAAAAAAAAATCTATTTTACAAAGGTTGTAAACTTCACGGGTCTAATTTTGAGTTTTAAAATCATTTTTACACAAAAACTCCTATAGCAGATTCGCACATAATACAACACACACACACACACACACACATTTGTTTTTGTGAAAAGTGGGGACATTACATAGGTTTACATTCATTTTATACTGTTCAAATCGTATTTTGCATTTCCCTCACTCCACTCCTAAACCCATAACAGGAGACTGTGTGCAGCTTTACTCTCTGATTACACTCACTCTATAGGAATAAGCATTTTGAGAAATGAGGACGTCATATTTCACCGGCTTTCTGTAAAACCAGTGTCATACCCATGTCATTATACAGATTTGTGTCCTGATACGTCACACACACACACACACACACACACACACACACACACACACACACACACACACACACACACACACACACACACACACACACACACACACACACACACACACACACACACACACACACACACGATTCTGACGTACAAAGTGCAGAAAGTATGACAGATTCTGTTTTACCTTTCATGAAGACCGTCTTGCTAAAATCGTATGCAGGTAATTTTATCATTTCAAAATACACCCTTTACTGTGATTCAGGGAGTGTTTGGTGATTAAACACTGCACACTGATGAGGAAAAACCTCGATATTCACAGAGTTTGAGATAAGCTGGTTTCTTCATGCAAAATAAATTTAAGGATTGAATTGAAATTGATCTGCTTTATTTTAGAGATTTAGTGAAACCACTGGTTTTAGGATGATTGGTGTAAACTGAACTGTAAGACACTGAAGGGTTGGCCAGCACTCTTATCATTCCTGACGTCAACACAGTCTTTGAGTTGTTTTGACTGCCAAACAACAACCAGCAGCGACCAGTAAGAACCAGCGCATCAGCTGTTGTCTTCCGGCTGAATGCTCCCGGTGTGTGTGTGTGTGCTTTAAAAGTGTCCTGCAGAGAGCTGTGTTTGACTGCTCTGCATTTACACATCAAAAGACTGAGTGTTGACTCGGAGGATCTCCTGCATTCACACCTCCACACACACACACAGGGAAATCACACCGCTCTGAGCCCCAACAGGACCACAATCTACTGTCTTAACCTCACAATGAACATTATCAAGCATTATCTGACCGTCATTAACACCCAACAAAGCCCACATTCACATTAAACTCATGCAAACCCATGTGAATACAGCCACAGACAATGCTGAAAATGTGGATACTGTGACACAACAAAATCTTTTAAGGACAGAAAATTTAGTAGCATGGCTTTGCAAACATTCAGAAGTGTTTCTTTAACAATGAACCAGCAAATCAGAGCATCGTGCAAAACTCAAGACTGGAGTAATATGCTGAAAATTCAGCCTTTAATCACAGCGATAAATTACATAACACTATGTCCACATAGAAAGCAGCTATTTCAGTTTGTAATCATTTGTTAGCATCACATTTTGTGATGTATTTCTATTGTACCTCTCATTTTGGAAAGATGTTACACGCTCTCAAAATAAAAAGGTACACTGTGGTACATATAATGCTCCTTAAGCAGCAGGTTTGTACCTTTGTAAAAGTTGTACCTTATATAGTAGAGAAAACACCTCTTATGATACTGATCTGTGCCGTCTATGGTATACAATTGAAACAAAAGGTACACAATTGTTCTCATAAAAAAAAAGTGTTGGACAACTCCTTTATTACAATATCTATCAATGAAAATAAATATGACTGGAAAGGCAAAGTGATTTTATGAGTCATTTTCATATTAAAACATGAATCATCATATAAAAGCATGCGTTTAAAGAAACTCAAACAATAATTATTAAGCTCTATAATACAAAAACAACTGGTAAAACTCAAACGTGTGAAAATTTGAGAGAAAAAAATGCTTTATATTGTAGATGGGAGAATGTGTTACTGTAACATTTGTGTTGTGAAATGTTTAGCAAAAAATAGATCTTATGATTTATGTTTAAGTATTTTTTATTATGTATTGTAAATGGAAAAGGTGCAATTAGACAAAAATAAACTTTGTTTTGAAATAGTTTAGAAAATGCATTTAATGCTTATAAAGCAAATTGCCTTTAAACAGTTCTTCAAACAGAAGAAACACATTTGACTTGGTAAAGGTACTAAGGGTTTTGTCACTGTAGTGGTGCCTTTATGGATTAGATTTGCACCATTGATGAAGGTACACTGTTGTATCTGCAGGTTTTAAAACTAAAAGGTAGATTTGGTTTCCCATTGTACAAAACATGTCTTTAAAGGTACAAACCGCATGTGCACATATGTTTCTTTGTCATATGTCTATAATAAGGTACTGCCCCAGTGACAAGTGTTTGTACCTTCTTTGGTACAACATTGTACCGTATTTGAGAGAGCAGAGTAAAAAGAAATTGTGATCTCCTAGTCATGACAACATTTGTTTTTAGTTCATTGTAACTTAATAAACCAAGTTATTCATGTTCTAACTTAATATTATAAGTTACACAAGCTGTTCTAAGTCATGTTACTGTAATGTAAGCACAAATTAATCATAAAGATTTTTTTTTCATTTTTATTTATTTATTTATTTATTTTTACAGTGTAGGCATACTGAACTGTTAAAAATCTTAATGTAGCCTAAAACGTATCATTCAACATTGATTTTAACTTACTCATCTCAAGTTTACGTTGTCTGAAAAATAACAAAATTAAAATAATTTAGTAACAAAAACTGATGTGAGACTAAAGACAAAAGTTCAGCTTACAATTACATTATATTCACTTAGAATACAGCCAATTTAATTATGTCAGAGTTCAATGCATTCGTTTAACATTCATATTTTGGACTCTAAGAATTAAACCAAGCAAATAAACTCAACAAGCACCTCAAATATTATTATTTTTAATCAAATTGTAACAATGCTAAAACATCAGCTTCAAATCACAGTAACAAAAACATTCATTCACATTGGTGTTTTTGCTTTTTGTATACAACAAGTCCTGAAATTAACAAGTGGGTTAAAGAAAAGGCTAATAGAATCAGTACAAGTGCCTCAAATACAGTGTAATATATTTATAAAACACATGTAAATAGGATAGGTATTCTGTTTTAAGAGATTTTTAAGAATACCTAAAACCTGTAACCATTAACATCCAGGACTTTTCCTACTATGGATGTCAGTGGTTTTCAGCTCTCTTCAAAATATCTTGTGTCCAGCAGAAAACAAAAACTCAAAGGTTTGGAGCCACAGAATTGAGCACATTTCATTTTTGAGTGAACTACCCCTTTATATATTAGTGTTAACAGTACTTAGTGTAAGATCTCCTTTAACTAATGCAGGAATGTGAAGTCACGGTTTTATTCAAGTCACACTGCAGTCCTGAATATTGCATTTTTTTGGTAGACACATGGTTTTGGTGGTTGTGGGAAAAGCACAGCTTCATTTACGTGATACTCAAACTCTGTTTCAGAGACACATGAATCAGACACACTCCAGCAGCTCAGAGTTTCTTTCTCCTGCTGAAACCTGAAGCCATAAAGAGAAGCTAAAAATGTGGGAGTTCCTGAAAGCCACTTTAACAAAGCAGAGTGTGTGTGTGTGTGTGTGTGTGTGTGTGTGTGTGTGTGTGGACATCCATGCTACAGTCTCACTGTTTCACATTTCATTTGTAGCAATACACAAGTTCATGATAGTTTTACATGCAGAATCTAACGTTTCAGATTTATTGTAAATGTAAGAGGAAACTGCAGTTTGAAAAAGTTCCAGGCTCTTAAAGTATAAACAAAAAATTTTGAGTAGACAACTTCCATTTAAAGGGACAGTTCACACAAAAATAAACATTGCCATCATTCACTCGTCTTGCTACAAACCAATTTGGAGTTTCTTTCTTCTGTTTAACAAAATAGATTTAGAAAAATATGTTATAAACCTATATCCATCGACATTCATAGTAGGGAAAATAAGTATGGAAGTTAATGGTTCCATCTCCATCTAAGTGATTACACATTATGGTAAAGTAGTTGGACAACTTTTGGATTACATTCAGATTACTTCTGTTCTATAATGTTTCCATCCAAGAGATTACACATGGCAACGTAATCTGACTACTTTTGAGATACATTTAGATTACATTTGCGCTATAATAAATCTTACCCTCAAAGAGATTAAACATTATGGTAATGTCAACTGACTACTTTTGGATTACACCTGGATTACTTTTGTACTGCATTAAATGTCGCCATCTAAGAGATTACACATTATAGTAATGTAATCAGACTACTCTTGGATTACTTTGGTGATATGCTACCATAAAAAAAAAAAAAAAAAAAAAAAAAAAAAAAACACACAACTGTTTCCAACATTTGTCAAAATATTTTTCGTTTTCAACAGCAGAGAGAAACTCAAATGTTCCGAATCAATTGATTGAGTATAAATTGTTATTTTTGGGTGAACAGCCCCTTTAAATCCCATTTTAAAATACTGTATTTATGTAATAAAAACGTTTTTAATTTAGAGTACATTTTGAAATGCAGTATATATATATATATATATATATATATATATATATATATATATATATATATATATGTGCAAGAAAAATTAATGACATGTTCTCATAAATGCTTAAATGTTGTTAAAATGTTAAACTACTTTTTTCTACTAATTGATGAAACTACACCTAATCATCTTCCATAGTCACTAAAAGCACCAAACAAGTTTCAGATTAATTGCAAAAGAATACTGCAGTTCCAGGCTCTTAAAGTTTAAACAAACTACGTTTGAGTTGACAACTTCCATTTAAAGGGACAGTTCACACAAAAATAAACATTCCCATCATTGCATTCATCTTGTTACAAACCAGTTTGGAGCTTCTTCCTTGTTTAACAAAATAGATTTAGAAAAATGTTGGAAACCTAACCATCAGCATCCATACTTATTCCCTCTACTATGGAAGTCAATGGTTACCGGTTCAATCTCCATCTAAGAGATTACACATTGGTAACCTAATCTGACTTCTTTTGGTTTACATTTAGATGATTTCTGTGCTATAAAAAATATTATGACTACTTTTAGATGACATTTAGATTACTTCTGTGATATATTAAATGTTAGCATCTAAAAGATTACACTATATGGTAACAATCTAAATACTTGTGGATAACATTTAAGTTACTCTTGTGATATATTAAATGCTTCCATCTATGACTACACAATGTTAACTATAACACACTACTTTTGGATTAATTTGGTGATATCCATGTTACCCATCTAAGAGTCTACACAATGGTTTCCAACATTTGTCAAAATATTCCCTTTTGTGTTAAAAATAGGAAACTCAAAAGGTTTAGAACCAATTGAGGAGTAGTAAATTGTTATTTTGGGTGAAAAGCTATTTAAATCCCATTTTAAGATTTCGTATTTATGTAATTAGCATGTTTTTATTCACATATACATTTTGAAATGTAGTACATGTGCAAGACAGATGTCAAAATATATGACAAGTTTCTCATGAATGCTGGAAGTCAACTTTAAAAAAGGTTGTTAAATGTTAAAAACAGACAACTTGGCAAGCAAAAATTCACGAAACTACACTAAATCATCTACCATAGCAAAAATTATTATATAAATTCCACTTTGACAACGTCACTTCCCCTTGCTCATTTACATATCCCACGCAGACATTTAAAAATTACATTTGCAGTCCCAAACAAACACGAGGGTCACATACGAACAAAAAAAATCCATCAAGTGAAGATAATTATATAACCCTCGACGTCAGCAGCATCTTAAACGTCACTCAAAGCAACTTTTTCTTTCCGAAAACGCTTAAACTCAACCGTAAAATCGTTCAGACAAGGAAAAGTGTGCTGGCAGACACGAATAAACAAACGGGGCCGCGGAGACGCGCGAAAAAACGCTCTTCAGCAAACAAACAGACGCGCGCTGACGTCATCAGATCACAATGATACAATGTAACAAACGCGTGCGAGTCAAAGAAAGATCAAAGGAATCCGCGTTCGAAAGTCGAATGCTCCTCAGGAACCAGCACAGACGTGAGAAAACAGACAGTAAAGCACAGCGAGCAGCGTGAAGAAAATGAGAACCAGAAGCACATCTGCGTCTCACGCGTCCAGACTGAAAAATCACGCCACGAGCACAGACGCGCAGATGGACAGCGCTCTCTCACACACACACTGAAACACACACTAACTCTCAAACACACACACACGCACGACAGTCACGCACAACATCCCGCCTCACCTCTTTTGTTGGGCTTCATCCTGGTGCAGGGAAATAAAACACACACACTGCTGAAGTTGCTAGTGTGGGAACGCGGCGCTCGTCAGACGAAGTGTGTGTTTCTCTCGCTCACACATACACAGCTGTATTGAGTCGGATGAGAGTGAAGCTCCAGTAATCAGCTCATTTACTCATTAGATAATGATGTTGACAAACAGGCGTTTACCTGCAGCTCTGCTCCTCCACACAACTCCAGCGTCTTCTGAATGACAGGCTCCAGGCTCCGCCTTCAACTGCGCGGGCCAATCAGAACCCCGCATCTGCGTGTCATCACTCATTCAAAACTCCCCATTCAAACGCTTTGATTCGTTTTTATTTATTATTCTCCTTTATGTATATTACTTTTTGGTATCAGTTTTTATTTAATTTGCTTTTATGCTAAATTTATCATTCACTGTAAAAATGCTGGGTTCCACACAATCCCAACACAACAACTTAATTGTGTTTACAAATTTAAGTGGATTAAACATAAAACAATTAAGCTGTCCTCCAAAACACTAAACAATTGTGTTTATTCTGTTCATTTTAAATAATTAGTATGAACAACAAGCAGAAAACACACACACACACACACACACACACACACACACACACACACACACACATATGAATATACATACATATATATATATATATATATATATATATATATATATATATATATATATATATATATATATGTGTGTGTGTGTGTGTGTGTGTGTGTGTGTATTTTTTTCCAGCATAGGTTTGATCTTTCTATGTTTGTTACTTAATAATGATAATAATAATAATAATAATAATAATAATACTGAACCGAAGAAAAGCTATAGGATCTAAAATAAAATATATAAATAAATTAAAATCTATAAACTGTCTTTCTATAGTTCTAGCCACGTGAAAACACTTTAGTAAGTGATATTAAATACTAAAGTGTTTTTTAATTTGCTACGGCATTACCTAATACTGCAGGTAAACATAACGTTTATTATACTATATTACACCGGATTACACTAAAGTATTTATTCATTCATTCATTTTCTTTTCAGCTTAGTCCCTTTATTAATCAGGGGTCATCACAACTGAATGAACCGCTTATGTTACGCTTATGCACCCAAAGGAAACCCATGCCAACAAGGGAAGAACATGCAAACTCCACATAGAAACGCCAACTGGCCAGGCCGGTATTCGAACCAGCAACCTTCTTGCTGTGAGTCAATCATGCTACCCACTGCACCACTGTGAGGCCCTATATAAATATGTAATTTATTAATTCATTCATTTTCTTGTCGGCTTAGTCCCTTTATTAATCCGGGTTCGCCACAGCGGAATGAACCGCCAACTTATCCAGCAAGTTTTTACGCAGCGAATGCCCTTCCAGCCGCAACCCATCTCTGGGAAACATCCACACAAACATTCACACACTGCGGACAATTTAGCCTACCCAATTCACCTGTACCGCATGTGTTTGGACTGTGGGGGAAACCGGAGCACCTGGAGGAAACCCACACAAACTCAGGGAGAACATACAAACTCCACACAGAAACGCCAACTGAGCCGAGGTTCGAACCAGCAACCTTCTTGCTGTAGGGCGACAGCACTACCTACTGCACCACTGCTTCACCCCACATGTAATTTATGTGCCTTTAAATATTTTCACAATTTGGCTATAGTTATGTGTTTTTAAGCCATGGAAAACAGTTCATTCCTTTATTCAATTACTAATATTTAATATTTATCTGTCTATACAAATAACATGTGTATACTTGCTTATTGTTGTATTGGATTTAAATTTTTACATTAGAAAATAATAATACCAATGAATACTTAAAACAAGTATTTTTTGCCGCTTGTTTAAACTTCATATTTAAAATAGGCCAAAGCAACACAATTATTGAGATATTTGGGACAACTTAAATGTTTTTTGTTCAATCCACTTAAATTTGTAAACACAATCAAGTAATTGATTTGTGTTTAGACAACATCCGGCATTTTTTGTTTTACAGTAAGCTAAAGAAAATGCTTATTAAATTTTTCTTATTCATTCATTCATTCATTTTCTTGTCGGCTTAGTCCCTTTATTAATCCGGGGTCGCCACAGCGGAATGAACCAACAACTTATCCAGCTAGTTTTTACGCAGCAGATGCCCTTTTAGCTGCAACCCATCTCTGGGAAACATCCACACACACACTCATACACTACGGACAATTTAGCCTACCCAATTCACCTGTACCGCATGTCTTTGGACTGTGGTGGAAACCAGAGCACCCGGAGGAAACCCACGCAAACGGAGGGAGAACATGCAAACTCGACACAGAAATGCCAACTGAGCCGAGGCTCGAACCAGCGACCTTCTTGCTGTGAGGCGACAGCACTACCTACTGCGCCTGCTTCGCCCTAAATTGTTCTTATCATAAAAAAATTTACCTGTTTAAAAGCTATAAAAACTGTTAATTCTCCACATATTATTTGGTTTTCTCCCTCTGTCTATTTATATTGCTTTATTTACAAAATAAATAATAAAAAAATGGACCTACACTGGACCATGTCTTGCAATATTGTTTCTGAACAGCAAACAGTATCTGATTAGAAAAGTGCTGTCTGAATAATAACCTCAATGGCTGAACAAGGTCTTTTCATAAATGCAGTTTTTGCAGGAAATGGTCGAGTGTTTGTTTGCATACAGATCAGATTTGTGAAGTATTTTCTCGACGCCTGTGGCAAATCCTTCTCTTTCATATGCAGGAATGTGCAGAAAGCACTTGAGCAGAGGAGACTTGCTCGTATTTCACTCCTGTGACGACGGATTTCTGACATCATGACCTTAAACGCTCTTTTCTGATGGAGAAATGCCTCTTAAAAGACCACAACAATATATTGAAAATGTTCCTGTTTAGGAAATTAGAATTGAAATATCGTGAGGTAAGTAGTAATGGATTAAATGTAATCTGGATTATGTAATCAGATACCAAATATCCTAATTACTTTTCCAAATACGCATTATAATAAATTTGGTTGTGTTCAGTGTTAGCAAACTCTAACAACGAGGTAAATTAGTGTGAATGCTGTGAAATATTAACTGTCAATCAATTCACTTTAAATAACATTACGTTTGAAACAATTGTTGATGATAAAGAATGAAGATATTTGTTTCTTTTTATCGGTCAAATTAGTACAACATCATCAATATTTGTGACATCAAATAAGGGTTAGCACAGAAGTAATGTAATCTAAAAGTAGTCAGATTACGTTACCAAATTGTGTAATCTCTTAGATGTTAACATTTAATATAGCACAGAAGTAATCTAAATGTAATCCAAAAACATCGGATTACGTTATTACTTAATGTAACATAGGAGTAACCTAAATGTAATCCAAAAGTAGTCCGATTAAGTTACATAATATGTAATCTCTTAGATGTTAACATTTAATATAGCATAGAAGTAATCTAAATGTAATCCAAACACATCGGATTAAGTTATTACTTAATGTAACATAGGAGTAATCTAAATGTAATCCAAAAGTAGTCCGATTACGTTGCCAATATGTGTGATCTCTTGGATGGTAAAATTTAATGTAGCACAGAAGTAATCTAAATGTTATCCAAAACAATCAGATTACGGTATTATTTAATTTAACATAGAAGTAATCTAAATGTAATCCAAAAGTAGTCCGATTACGTTACCATAATGTGTAATCTCTTGGAGTAAAAACATTTAATGCAGCACATAAGTAATCTAAATGTAATCCAAAGATTATTAGATTATGTAACCATAAACGTATAGTCTAAGAGATGGTGACATTTATCATAGCACAAAGTAATCCAAATGTAATCCAAAATAAATCAGAGTATGTTACCGTAATGTGTAATCTCTTAAAAGGTAACATACATCACAGAAGTAATCTAAATATAATCCAAAAGTAGTGAGATTACGTCATTATTTAATGTAGCACAGAAGTAATCTAAATGTAATCCAAAAGTAGTCAGATTATGTTATGTGTAATCTCTTGGATAAAAATATTTAATGTAGCACAGAAATAATCTAAATGTAATCCAAAAGTAGTCAGATTACGTTATGTTTAATCTCTTGGATGAAAATATTTAATGTGGCACAGAAGTAATCTAAATGTAATCCAAAAGTAGTCAGATTACATTATGTTTAATCTCTTGGATGAAAATATTTAATGTCGCACAGAAGTAATCTAAATGTAATCCGTAAGTAGTCATATTATGTTACCATAACGTGTATTCTCTGAGATGGAAACATTTAATGTAGCACAGAAGTAATCTAAATGTAATCCAAAAGTAGTCAGATTATGTTATTATTTAATGTAGCACAGAAGTAATCTAAATGTAATCCAAAAGTAGTCAGATTACGTTATGTGTAATCTCTTGGATGAAAATATTTAATGTGGCACAGAAGTAATCTAAATGTAATCCAAAAGTAGTCAGATTACGTTATTATTTAATATAGCACAGAAGTAATCTAAATGTAATCCAAAAGTAGTCAGATTACATTATGTTTAATCACTTGGATGAAAATATTTAATGTCGCACAGAAGTATTCTAAATGTAATCCAAAAGTAGTCAGATTACGTTACCATAATGTGGAAATGGAAATATTAAATTTGTGCAAATAAACTGCATATTAACTGTGCTGTCAGACATTTAAACCCAATATTTTGTTAAACAAGTATAAAATAAGTAATTTAAGGATCAAAAATTTTTTTAGGATGCTTTATATTGTTATTGTTGAATATTATAATTAAGTATGATTCATTTTAGTTAATCAAAAATCACCAATATATATTAACTTTATTTCAGCATTGAATATTTGTGGGTGTTTAATTTTGCTGACAGGATCTCATTTTAATTTAGTTGAAAGTACTAAAAATAAAAAAAGGAAACTCAAAGAAAATATGAAAAGAAAAAAAGAATTAATTAAGTACAATAAGACTTTATCATCATCATATTATGGTAAAGGAAGAGTCAGACACAGATTTTAACTTAACTCGTATTTACTGTATTTCTTACTAAACAAAAGACCCTGACATACACAGCCTAAACTTCATATAGCATTAGACATATTGAACAAATCCTAGTCATTAAAATATGTGCTTGTTTCATAAAATATCGATTATCAATCTTTATAATAACAATAATAATCTTAATTCTTGTTGCTACAAACTCTTGCATTTAGATGATTTATTCTCTGACGACCCCAAAAAACTCCAGCAAAACACAGCAGAAGAAAGATTGTGTGTTGTCGGGTTTATCAGAGATCATATCCCGAGCGCTGCCGCATTTTTCCGTGTAGAAAACTGTAGTTTATCCGAGCAGCATGAACAGAGACGGGCCCAACACAAAGCCCTGCGTGCCGCATGAGAGCGGTGGATGATTTTTGAAGCAAACGCGGTCCGTTCTCCACAAAAAAAATCTGTGTTTTGTGTTGTTGTCATCCTCAGGGAAGCCCACAAACATGATGGAGTACAAACTTGTGAACATACAGCATCAGAAACCACACATCAGAGATCTCACATCAGTCACTGGACAGTGAAACACATCAGGAAAAAGACTGTCCCAGGAAGTGTAGATGATCACATGATGATGAAAATTAAAATCAATAAATAAATCTGATGAATGCGTATGTCTGCAGATGTCGGCTGATTTGTCCGTAGTTGTGTTTATGAGCTTGAGAGATTATTTTCCATCTGTTTGATTGAAATTAGATTTTTTTTGGTCTCATTTTTCATATTTGATTCTCATTAATCAGTGTTTCTTTAAAAACTAAATTACTGCAATGCAATAAAACAAAGTAAAAGTACATATAAAAAGGACTGAAATAACCAAAACTGGAGCAATATTAATATACCTGGACATGACCACTTCTGATTTGCTTTAGTGTGGATATCGAATGTGTGTTAAACTGAATTATTTAGAATTTGCTTTACTGAATGTTTACTTTTGAGTGTTTTTATGGGTTCCATTATTACTACATTTTTATTCAAGTGTTTTTTTAAACACCATAACTTTATTAAATACCAAGAAAACAGTTTATCTATGAACATAAACGGGCCCAACACAAAGCCCTGGGTGCCACATCAGAGCGCTCAGTAGTTTTTGAAGCAAACATTGTCTGTTTCCCACAAAATAATCTACAGTTGTGTGCTTGAGAGTTTATTTTCCAACTGTTTTATAGTAACTTGGTCTCAAGGTTATTTGATTCTCATTAATCTGTATTTTGTTTACACAATAAGTTTCTCCAACAAAATTACTGCAATGCAATGCAATAAAAATAAGTTAAAATACAAATAAAAAAGGACTGAAATAAACCAAACTGGAGCAATATTAATATAACTGGACATGGTGACTTATGATTTACATTAGTCTGGATATTGAATGCGTGTTAAACTGAATTTAATTTCACATCCCTGATCAAAAGTTACATAAAGGTCTATTTTATCTAGTCAAACAAAATAAGCTGTTCATTTTTACTTTGCAATGCATCGACTTCCTTATTTAAAGATTGATTTAAGATCAATTAAAGAGAATTATTTTGAGTTCGCTTTACTGAATGTTTACTTTTACAAGGTCCATTATGGTTTACCTTTTCAAACTGTAAATTTATTAAATACCAAAAACACAGTTTATCTAGTTTACCTAAGCAGCATGAACATAAACGGGCCCAACACAAAGCCCTGGGTGCCGCATCAGAGCAGTCAGTGGTTTTTGAAGCAAACGCTGTCTGTTTTCCACAAAATAATCTATAGTTGTGTGCTTGAGTGTTTATTTTCCAACTGTTTTACTGTAACTTGAGCTTTTTTTGTCCAATGTTTCATATCCTATTCTCCTTACTCAACAAAATTACTGCAATGCAATTAAAATAAAATTTAAAGCATATATGAAAATGACTGAAATAAACCAAAAATGGAGCAATTTTAATGCAAGTGGACATGACGACTTACATTTGATATCCAGACTAAAGTAAATCATGTGTTAAACTAAATTTAATCTCACATCCCTGATTAAAAGTTACACAAAAGTCTATTTTATCTAGTTAAATAAAGTAGGCTGTTCATTTTTATGTTGCAATGCATTACAATTCCTTGTTTTAAGATTAATCAAGAGAATTATTTAGAATTTGCTTTACTGAATGTTTACTTTTGAGTGTTTTTATGGGTTCCATTATTGTTTACATTTTCATTTACACATTTCTTTAAACAGCATAACTTTATTAAATACCAAGAAAACAAGTTTATCTATGAACATAAACGGGCCCAACACAAAGCCCTGGGTGCCACATCAGAACGCTCAGTGGTGTTTGAAGCAAACATTGTCTGTTTTCCTCAAAATAATTCACAGTTTTGTGCTTGAGAGTTTATTTTCCAACTGTAACTTGAGTTTTTTGGTCTCATGTTTCATATTTGATTCTCATTACTCTGTATTTTCTTTAAACAATAAGTTTCTCCAACAGAATTACTGCAATGCAATGCAATAAAAATAAGTTAAAATACAAATAAAAAAGGACTGAAATAAACTAAACTGGAGCAATATTAATATAACTGGACAAGGTGACTTATGATTTACATTAGTGTGGATATTGAATGCGTGTTAAACTGAATTTTAATTTCACATCCCTGATCAAAAGTTACATAAAGGTCTATTTTATCTAGTCAAACAAAATAAGCTGTTCGTTTTTATTTTGCAATGCATCGACATTCCTTATTTAAAGACTGATTTAAGATCAATGTTTACTTTTGAGTGTTTAAGGTCCATTATGTGTTTCCATTCAAGTGTTTTTTAAAACTATAAATTGATTAAATAGCAAGAACACAGATTATCTAGTTTATCCCAGCAGCATGAACATAAACGGACCCAACACAAAGCCCTGGGTGCCGCATCAGAGCGGTCAGTGGTTTTTAAAGCAAACACTGTCTGTTTGTCCCCCAAAAAAGTGTAAATATCTACATAAACTGTTTCCTTTCTTTGTAAAAATGCAAGTAAATATACAGTACTTCTACTCTCTCCTTCATATTAGTATCTTTGTGCTGATTTAATTGGGATTGTTTTAAAAACTGCATTAACAACTGCAATAACAGTTTTTGTTAAGCATTAACAGTCCATCTAACCTGATTTTGGGTTTGCTAAACACAGGATATGAGCATTCAGGTATTCAAGCTCATCATCCCGACTGATTGTTTAGTGTGTGTGGTGTGCTGTCAGATAAATATGAGACTGTCAGAAGTTTACAGGCGTCAACGGCTTGAGAATGAGTGAACCGCTGAAAACTGAAAAGTGCAATTCACACCAGAAGCTCAAAACAATAAAGTCAATTTAAATAATCCTTCACAAGTCTGAGGTCAGTAAGATTTGATGTTTAGTAAAGTAGTTGATACTTTTAATTCCACATGGATGCATTCAATTCTTCAAAAGTGAGTCATTTGAATTTCCGCAACAGATAAATGCTGTTCTTTTGAACTCATAATTCATCAATACATTTAAAAAATTTAATTACGACAAAAATATGAAGCCATTTTTAATTGCAAATCATCTTACAGTAATGATTTCTGAAGTAATTTCTTCAGTTGAAGTATATTCTGAAGGATTGTTGAGTAATTCACAAGAGAATAATTAATTCTAAATAATTTTCGTTGCATGTTTAATATGACAAATTCACTAGAGGGCGCTGTCTACATTATTGCAAATATTAAAATACATTAATTTTCGTAGGTTTTGTTGTATGTGTTAGATGACAAATCCACTAGAGGGCGCTGTCTGCATTATCGCAAATCTAAAACACATCACTTAGCGTAAGTTTTGTAATGTTTCAGATGATAAATCCACTAGAGGGCGCTGTGGTGCTGATTTGGTGTTCCTTTATTCGTCAAAGAATTTAGAAAAATGTATAATTCCGACAAGAATATAATGTCTCTTTAATATAGATCATAATTTAATGATTTCTCAAGTATATTTCTTCAGTATAAGTATATTCTGAAGCATTGTTGAGTAGGATTTATTCAAATTAAATTTAGTTGCATGTTTCAGATGAAAAATACACTAGAGGACGCTGTGGTGTTAATTTGGTGTTCCTTTATTCCTTTATCCTTACTAAAAAACATGAAGCCCTTTTATATATCGATCATAATTGAAGGATTTCTCAAGTATATTTATTCAGTTGAAGTATATTCTGAAACATTGTTGAGTAGCATTAACTCAAATAAAATTTTGTTGCGTTTAAAATGACAAATCCACTAGAGGGCGCTGTCTGCATTATTGCAAATCTGAAATACATTGCTTAGCGTAGGTTTTGTTGTACGTTTCAGATGACAAATCCACTAGAGGGCGCTGTCTGCATTATTGCAAATCTGAAATACATTGCTTAGCGTAGGTTTTGTTGCATGTTTCAGATGAAAAATCCACTAGAGGGCGCTGTGGTGTTAATTTGGTGTTCCTTTATTTACCAAAGAATTTTGTAAAATGTATAATTCCAAAAAACAAAACAAAACATGAAGCCGTTTTATATATCGATCGTTATTGAAGGATTTCTTAAGTATATTTATTCAGCTGAAGTATATTCTGAAGCATTGTTGAGTAGCATTAATTCAAATAAAATTTCGTTACGTTTAAAATGACAAATCCACGAGAGGGCGCTGTCTGCATTATTGTAAATCTGAAATACATCACTAAGCCTAGGTTTTGCTGTACAATTCAAATGATAAATCCACTAGAGGGCGCTGTGGTGCTGATTTGGTGCTCCTTTATTCGTCAAAGAATTTTGAAAGAATTTTAAAAAAATGTATAATTCTAAAAAAAAACATGAAGCCCTTTTATATATCAATCATAATTGAATGATTTCTGAAGTATATTTATTCAGTTGAAGTATATTCTGAAGCATTGTTGAGTAGCATTAATTCAAATTAAATTTTGTTACGTTTAAAATGACAAATCCACTAGAGGGCGCTGTCTGCATTATTGCAAATCTGAAATACATTGCTTAGCGTAGGTTTTGCTGTACGTTTCGGATGACAAATCCACTAGAGGGCGCTGTGGTGCTGATTTGGTGTTCCTTTATTCGTCAAAGAATTTAGAAAAATGTACAATTCTGACTAAAATATAATGTCTTTTTTGATATAGATCATAATTAAATGATTTCCCAAGTATATTTCTTCAGTAGAAGTATATTCTGAAGCATTGTTGAGTAGGATTTATTCAAAATAAATTTAGTTGCATGTTGCAGATGACAAATACACTAGATGGCGCTGTCTGCTTTATTGCAAATCTGAAATACATTACTAAGCCTAGGTTTTGCTGTACGTTTCAGATGACAAATCCACTAGAGGGCGCTGTGGTGCTGATTTATTTTTATTTTTTGCCTATTTTTAGTTTTCCGATATGGAATGGACTTAAGATTTCCTGATTTATGAGTAAGAATGTTCATTTTTAGATGAAATGTGCCTTTTAGCTTTATGAAACCTATATAAAAAATGACTTTAGGCATTTACAGCAAGCCGGATCACACCTTTGATGCCATTAAATGTCTTACACCTCACATTTTCATTAGGATGCCAAAAGTGTGTTTGTAGTTCTCTGAATGTATGAATGTGACAAAAATGTACTGAAAGTAGAAAAGTTTTTGCTCCCAAAAACACTGTTGTCCTATAAATAAATGGCCAAAACATATTTTTTGTTACGCAAAACTAGTCAAACGTGACATTCTTCACCCAAATTCATAACTAAATTTGAAACTACAGGACAAATATGTCAGTGATGATATGAGCTACGTGTTTGTGCATATCGAGTGAGAGTCAGAACGACGAAATGCAACACAAAGGAGTGCTAAACAGTGAATATACTGTGATATAATCATCTTCCATATTGCTACAGGGCTCATATAATAATCACCCACAATAATGATCGACAGGCACTTCATTTGATAAAACATCAGGTTGGTTCGTGAGCAAAGGGAACACTGGGATTGAAAAGCTCGACTTCAGGACCTGAGATGGAGACACGACTGCACTTTCATCCACAAAAGCAATAAGAGAAACGGAAGAGCGCCACCTGCTGGATCTGAAAAACACTGGAGTGTCCGGAGGAAAAGCCAAAGATAATTTAAAGGATGAAAAAATGAATCCAAAATGGGAAGACGTTGATTCCAGACTCAAGCGGTGGGCCGAAAGAAGAGGGTTTTTTCCCTACAAGAGTTCTTATCCAAAATATTAGACATTTAAAACAATCTGATATAGGATTTAGGACGATAATCATTATTAATATCAGTTAATAATCATATCAATAATAGCGATTGCAACTATTAAGTGAGGTTTTCCTTGGCAGTTCAGTTTCCTTCTCACCTGTTGAAATAAACGTCGCCGTCTGAAGACAAAAGCAGCCTCCGTGTGTGTTTTAGTGTGTGTGTGTGATGCCGGAGCCCTTGAGCAGTGGTTGGCGGTCTCTGTTTTTTCCTCAGAGTCGCGTCTGGGCTTCAGGGACGTAGATTTCGATGCTGTCTGCGCTCTCGGTGGCTGAGTTCTGCTTTACAGACTGCGCTCTTTTGGCTGCCATCAGCCTTTTTCGAGCCTCCTGTCTCTGTTTGTCCACCGACTCTGTGCTTTTTTCGCGGCCCAGGGTTGGTTTGCTTTTTCCGGGTTTCTTGGGCACCGGAGGAGCCTGTTTCTGGTTCTCCTGCAATGGATAGAAGTAAAAAAACTATTCTTAATGCAAGATCATCTGGATTTCACACTTGCTCCCTGAAGTTATTAGTGAAATTGTAATTGTTTTTCAAACAAGTGCCGTT
The DNA here is from genome assembly GCF_052040795.2 of Danio rerio. NCBI lineage: Eukaryota > Metazoa > Chordata > Actinopteri > Cypriniformes > Danionidae > Danio > Danio rerio. The sequence continues at coordinate 2,339,472 of NC_141026.1, forward strand.
TAATGGAGAGATTTAAATAATGATTGTTAAAAAAAAACTAATTTCTAATCACTAATTTCTTTTGTATTTGCCTTGATGACCGTACATAATATTTTGCTAGTTATTTTGAATTATTAAGTTACTAGTAAGGGCGGCATGGTGGCTCAGTGGTTAGCACTATCGCCTCACAGCAAGAAGGTTGCTGGTTCGAATCCCAGCTGGGTCACTTAGTGTTTCTGTGTGGAGTTTGCATGTTCTCCCCATGTTGGCGTGGGTTTCCTCTGTGTGCTCCGTTTTCCCCCATAGTCCAAACACATGCCAAATGCCACAGTCCAAAAAATGTAGCTTTTTATTAAAAACAACTAATTAACTATTTTCTAATAACTAATTTCTATTGTTTTTGCCTGCGCATGACAGTATATGATATTTTACTAGTTATTTTGAGTTATTAAGATACTAGTATTCATCTACTATTATTAATTTAAAGTGCAATTTAAAGGCTTAATTAGGTTAATCAGGAAAGTCATTGAACAGCAGTCTTGCCAGTTTGTTTGTTCTGTAGCCAATTAGAAAAAAATACATATCATAAGGGGCAAATAATATTTCTTTTACATTTTTAATATGTGATTTTTTTATTCCAGCCAAACTAAAATTAAATTAAATTAAATTAAATTAAATTAAATTCCAGTTTATTTTTCTGGCACTTTTACAATGTAATTGTGTCAAAGCAGCTTCACATTGAAGTTCTAGTTAACGTAAACTGTCAGTTCAGTTTTCAGAGTTTAAGTTTAGTTTAGTAAAGTGTTGTTTAATATTCACTGCTGAAAGTCCAAACACTGAAGAGCAAATCCATCCATTCTGAGCTCCACAAGTCCCAAACCAAGCAAGCTAGTGGCGGCAGTGGCGAAATTGATATGAAATGCTCTGGAAAAATGTCCTTGCTCTGTTAAAAAGCACTTGGAAAGTAAGAATTTAAATCCCTAATGACAATTTTGTAGATTAAATAAACGTTGGAAAACCAGTCACTGGGAGTTGTACAAAACTGAGCCAAGGAAAAATTCAGTTTATTTTTTAGCTTTTTCAGAGGATACTTCTTTAAAAACATTGAAAAAAAAAAACTTGATTATCCAAACATTAAAAAAGCATTAATAGGGTATTTTCAATAAAAGCTAACCAGACATTTTTTTTACTTATAAAAAAATTAAATGATGAGATAAAGCACAAAACTGTAGTAAAAAAGCAAAAAAGTATTAAAAAAATATTAATCTAAAAAAAAAATAATAATACAAAACAATCATGATTCATTATTTAAATGCAGTATCTATATTTGCAGTTTGCAAATGACAATTTTGTATAATATGTGGTCATATTCTGGAACAACAGAATATCTGGTAATTGTTCACAGTTTATTATTGTCTATTTTTTCAATTTCTCTTGTACTATATTAGTTAAATGTTTAGTTTATGTCTAGTGTGTGTCATATTTTTATTTTAAATTGCACATTGGAGTATGGGAGAAACGCAATTTCAGTCTGCTGTGTAATGTACTGTTGCATGGTTTGATTGACAATAAAGTTGACTTGACTTGATGTATGCAGTATATAGTTGAAATATTAGCCTCTCCTTTAAATAATTATTTTTTTAATATTTTCTAAATGATGTTAAACAGATTCAGGAATTTCCACAGTATGTCTGATAATATTTTTTCTTCTGGAGAAAGTCTTATTTGTTTTATTTCGGCTACAATAAAAGCAGTTTTTAATTTTTTAAACACCATTTTAAGGTCAAAATTAGCCCATGTAAATTATTTATTTGTTTGACAGTCTACAGAACAAACCATCGTTATACAATAACTTGCCTAATTACCCTAACCTGCCTAGTTAACCTAATTAACCTAGTTAAGATAAAATATTATTTACTGTCATCATGACAAAGATAAAAAAATCAGCTATTAGAGATGAGTTATTAAAACTATTATGATTAGAAATGTGCTGAAATAATCTGCTCTCCGTTAAACAGAAATTGGGAAAAAATAAACAAGGGGGCTAATAATTCTGACTTCAATTGTATGCTGCATCATTATTACATCATATATTATACTAATTGCACCATTATTATTCTTTTTTTACTTGTTTCTCAGGTGATTCTCCGTTGAGCTTCCAGTCGTTTGATTTGAGATGATAAAGCTCATCAAACTTGAGGCTGATATCTTCTATCGAGAGCTGCAGGAGGTCCCAAAACCCCGCCAGATCTTGAGCCGTGGGCCTCGGGTTTGCGTTCACATTCTGCACAGACAGACAGCATGAAGGAAAGAGAAAATTATTTCATATTTAATATGAAGCACTTCTTCAGTTGTCCACAAGAGGGTGATGCATATGAAGATATACGCAACTCTATGTGGATCATGTGGTGCATGTTTTGCTATTTACTGATTCAGAGACGCAGATCAATAATTTAAAGGGACAGTTCACTCAAAAATGAAAATTATAGCATCATTTACTCACATGTTTCAAACCTACACGAGTTTCCTACTTCTGTTGAACACAAAAGAAGATGTATTGATAAAAGCTGGAGACCTGTAACCATCGACCTCCGGTTTTCAGCTTTTTTCAAAATATCTTCTTTTGTGTTTGACAGATGAATGAGACTTCTAAAGGTTTAGAAACACTTGAGGGATCATAAGGATTAATTTTTTTTGTGCGTACTATCTCTTTGACAAGCTTAATTAATCAGGGGTTATAAGAACTAACAGCGGAATGAACCGCCAACTTCAATTATACACTTTTTTTTGGCTTAGTTCCTTTATTAATCAGGGGTCGCCACAGCGGAATGAACCGCCAACTTCATTCATTCATTAATTTTTTTTGGCTTAGTTTCTTTTATTAATCAGGGGATGCCACAGCGCAATGAACTGTCAACTTCATTCATTCAATAATAAATTTTTTTTTGCTTAGTTCCTTTATTAATCTGTGGTCGCCACAGTGGAATGAACCGCCAACTTCATTCATTCAATAAATGTTTTTTAGCTTAGTTCCTTTATTAATCAGGGGTCGCCACAGCGGAATGAACCGCCAACTTCATTCATTCATGAATTTTTTTTTTGGCTTAGTTCCTTTTATTAATCAGGGGATGCCACAGCGGAATGAACCGCCAACTTCATTCATTCATAAATTTTTTTTTTTGCTTAGTTCCTTTATTAATCAGGGATCGCCACAGCGGAATGAACCGCCAACTTCATTCATTCATAAATTTTTTTTTGGCTTAGTTCCTTTTATTAATCAGGGGATGCCACAGCGGAATGAACCGCCAACTTCATTAATTCATAATTTTCTTTTTGGCTTAGTTCCTTTATTAATCAGGGGTCGCCACAGCAGAATGAGCCGCCAACTTCATTCATTCAATAATAATTTTTTTTTGGCTTAATCAGTGGTCGCCACAGTGGAATGAACCGCCAACTTCATTAATTCATAATTTTTTTTTTGGCTTAGTTCCTTTATTAATCAGGGGTCGCCACAGCAGAATGAGCCGCCAACCTTATTCATTCAATAATAATTTTTTTTTGGCTTAATCAGTGGTCGCCACAGTGGAATGAACCGCCAACTTCATTCATTCAATAAATGTTTTTTAGCTTAGTTCCTTTATTAATCAGGGGTCGCCACAGCAGAATGAACCGCCAACTTCATTCATTCATAAATTTTTTTTTTTAGCTTAGTTCCTTTTATTAATCAGGGGATGCCACAGCGGAATGAACCGCCAACTTCATTAATTCATGAATTTTTTTTTTGGCTTAGTTCCTTTATTAATCAGGGGTCGCCACAGCGAAATGAACCGCCAACTTCATTCATTCAGTTTTTTTTGGCTTAGTTCCTTTATTCATCAGGGGTCGCCACAGCGGAATGAACTGCCAACTTATCCAGAATATATTTTGGGCAGCGGGTGCCCTTCCAGCTGCAACCCATCACTGTAAAACACCCATACACACTCATTTACACATACACTACAGACAATTTAGCTTATTAAATTCCTCTATAGCGCATGTGTTTGGACTGTGGGGGAAACCGGAGCACCCGGAGGACACCCACACGAACGTGGGGAGAACATGTAAACTCCACACAGAAATGCCAACTGACCTAGCCGAGGCTCCCCACACAGATTTATGAATAAGATATATATATACACACACACATATACACAAAGAGACGTACCAGGTTTTGTTCACACAGGCCTCTGAACTGCTGGAACTTCTGGTTCATGAGGAGCTGAGCGCTGCCCACCGCACTGCGCACCTTCCCCAACACTACAGACAGACGGAGAAAGATAAACAGCCAATTATGATATGGGATAGTTAGGAGAGCAAATTTGGCCAGGATGCCGAGGTTAAACCCCTGCTCTTTTTCGAGGGACATCCTTGGATTTTTAATGAGAGCCAGGAGCTTGGTTTATCATCTCATCCAAGAGATGGTGCTCACTGAGTAGTATAAAGTCCCCATTAATATACTGCAGCGTTAGGACTGTTGAGCGCCCCCTGCTGGCCTCACTAACACCACTTTCTGCAGCAACCTATCTTTCCCATGTGGTCTCCCATCCAGGTACTGACCAGGCTCAGCCCTGCTTAGCTTCGACCATGTGAGAGTTGCAGAGAGCTAGCTGCCAACCATGGTGTGTGTGAGCAGTGTGTGTGAGATCAGGGTGGTGTGTGTGAGATCAGGGTGGTGTGTGTGTGAGATCAGGGGGATGTGTGTGAGATCAGGGTGGTGTGTGTGAGATCAAAATGGTGTGTGTGTGAGATCAGGGTGGTGTGTGTGAGATCAGGGTGGTGTGTGTGTGAGATCAGGGGGATGTGTGTGAGATCAGGGTGGTGTGTGTGAGATCAAAGCGGTGTGTGTGTGAGATCAAAGCAGTGTGTGAGTGTGTGTGATCAGGGCGGTGTGTGTGTGAGATCAGGGCGGTGTGTGTGAGATCAGGTGTTTATCGTCTCTGTTTTGTCCGTTGTTGATGCATAAATCCGTGCTGATCATGTAGATTAGAGCATTTCATCAGATTAAACTCTTGTCCGTCTGCTCATCTGACACACACACGCATGTAAGCGCACACACTCTAACGTACACTCACAACTTACTCACACACACGGATAAAACACACATGCACAAACAAAAAAGAAAACACATGCACACATCTCATTTTCACACACACACACACACAATCGCACACAATGAATGACACACTCACTCACACACACTTGCACTCACACACACACACACACACACAGACACTCGCACACACACAAACACTCTCTTGGACACGCACACATATATGCACTTGCGCCCACACACTTACACTTAAACACACACACACGCACAAACCGTCTCACTCTTACGCGCACACAAACACATTCACATGCGCACACACATTCATACGCACACGCACGCACGCACACACACACACACAAACACACACACACACTCTCACTCACAGACACTAGCGCACACACATACGCGCGGGCGCGCGCATATAAGCACACACACTCTAACATATACTCACAACTCACTCACACACACATAAAACACACATGCACAAACAAAAAAGAAAACACATGCACACATCTCATTTTCACACACACACAATCGCACACAATGAATGACACACACACTTGCACTCACACACACAGACACTCGCACACACACACATATATGCACTTGTGCCCACATACTTATACTTAAACACACACACACACACACACACGCACAAACCGTCTCACTCTTACGCGCACACACATACATACCCACGCGCACACACACAAATCGCACACAACCACACATTCTCACTCACAGACACTTGCGCACACACACGCAGGCGTGCTCATACAAGCACACACACTCTAACATATACTCACAACTCACTCACACACACACACACACGGATAAAACACACATGCACAAACAAAAAAGAAAACACATGCACACATCTCATTTTCACACACACACAATCGCACACAATGAATGACACACACACTCACACACACTTGCACTCACACACACACACACAGACACTCGCACACACACACATATATGCACTTGCGCCCACACACTTACACTTAAACACACACACACACGCACACTCACACACACGCACAAACCGTCTCACTCTTACGCGCACACAAACACATTCACATGCGCACACACATACATACGCACGCGCACGCACGCACACACACACACACAAAATCGCACACAATCACACACTCTCACTCACAGACACTCGCGCACACACACACACGCGGGTGCGCACATATAAGCGCACACACTCTAACGTACACTCACAACTCACTCACACACACACACACACACATGCACAAACAAAAAAGAAAACACATGCCACACATATCACATACGCACACACACACTTATATGCACTTGCGCCCATACACACGTGCACACACACACGCACAAACAGTCTCACTCTCACACGCGCACACACACATACACACATACAAAATCACACAATCACACACTCTCACTCACAGACACTCGCGCGCACACACACACACACACACACATACAGACACCCGCACTAACACTCTCATGAACACTCTCGTACCCTCCTCTGAGAGCTGGTGTTCTGTGGTCTCCTTCTCCATCTGACAGCACCAGCCCTCCATGCGTCCCGTCTCGGCCTGCAGCAGCTTCAGGAACCAGTGTCCATCCCGTCTGCAGGCGGTGCCGGAGCTCAGGGGCTGATTGGAGCAGCCGTTCCCCGTCCCGTTCCCGCTCTCCAGCCAGGGGTCGGGCGGCGGCAGAGCTGACGGGTCCAGCGCCGGGTCCAGGCTCTCAGAGAAGGAGGACGAGCTGCTCTGTGTGGTGGAGCGGTGGGTGAGGATCTGCCGCGAGGGTCCGCTGCTGCTCACCGGCGGGTCACTGTCCTGAGGAGGAGGAGGAGGTGGAGGAGAGTCCACCGCCTGACTGCCGCAGCTCACCATCACCTTCTGCTCGGCGCTTTTGGAGCCGCTCTGGAACGTGAGCGACGTCAGCGACAGATCCTGCGTGTCGGAGTCCGTCTCCTGCCGAGAGGCCATACTACTGGAGCGGCTGAAACTACACACAGGCACAAACACACACAGATTTGTTTTCCTATCCTAGCGAGGACATTACATAGACTACCATTGTTTTTCTCTCAGGTTAATGATAGTGTCCATGGCCTAACCCGAGCCCTAACCTCAACCCTCACAAAAACATGAGCACATCATTCATTCATTCTCCTTTCGACTTAGTACCTTTAATAATTAGGGGTCGCCACAGCGGAATGAACCGCCAACTTATCTAGCATGTGTTTTACAGAGCGGATGCACTTCCAGCTGCAACCCATCAATGGGGAAACACCCATTCACACTCATACAATTTAGCAATACCCAATTCACCTATATCACATGTGTTTGGATTTGTGGGGGAAACCCGAGCACCTGAAGGAAACCCACACCGACACGGGGAGAACATGCAAACTCCACACAGAAATGCCAACTGACTCAGTCGGGGCTCGAACCAGTGACCTTCTTGCTCTGAGTCGATTGACATGAGCACATTATTAGATAATAATGAAAACATCCTCTGACCCACACACACCCAAACCCACACACATCTGCTTTCCTATCTTAGCGAGGACATTACATAGACTACTATTGTTTTAGTCTCAGGTTACTGACAGTGTCCATGGCCTAACCCGAGCCCTAACCTCAACCCTCACAAAAACATGAGCACATCATTCATTCATTCTCCTTTCGACTTAGTACCTTTAATAATTAGGGGTCGCCACAGCGGAATGAACCGCCAACTTATCTAGCATGTGTTTTACAGAGCGGATGCACTTCCAGCTGCAACCCATCAATGGGGAAACACCCATACACACTCATACAATTTAGCAATACCCAATTCAACTATATCACATTTGTTTGGATTTGTGGTTTAAACCCGAGCACCTGAAGGAAACCCACACCAACACGGGGAGAACATGCAAACTCCACACAGAAATGCCAACTGACTCAGTCGGGGCTCAAACCAGTGACCTTCTTGCTCTGAGGCGATTGACATGAGCACATTATTAGATAATAATGAAAACATCCTCTGACCCACACACACCCAAACCCACACACATCTGCTTTCCTATCTTAGCGAGGACATTACATAGACTACTATTGCTTTAGTCTCAGGTTACTGACAGTGTCCATGGCCTAACCCGAGCCCTAACCTCAACCCTCACAAAAACATGAGCACATCATTAGATAATAATAAAAACATCTGCTGGCCTATTTATATATAAAGGAGGACAACAGAGGCCTCACAAGTAGAGCTTAACCAGTACACACACACACACACACACATACATGCAAATACACTCTCATGCACTCTCTCACACATTCACAGCAAAAAAAGCAGCCATATTCGAGCTGAAGTTGGAAACTATGAGTCCCATTGAGCGGCTACAACTTGGCTTGGGGTTTTGGCATCTTTACAGGACAGAGATGTTGGCATGAAGATCATCCAGATCAAGTAAGAAATCATCAAACCAAACTGTGCCATCAGGCAGAAAAGAGCTGCTCGTCTAAACTCACTTACAAAAATGCAGGAATTGCTTAATTATATGTTTATTTACGATAATAAAGGAAATAAAACTCTCTTAAAATTGATAAACCATATAAAATGCAATTTAGTCTTGTGTTTTTAAAGAATTTAGCATGTTCTCAGTCTCAACTGAGTTTTTTTTACATTTCTTTAAAATAAAAACATGTAAAGCTTTATGTTTTTATTTAAAATTTTAAGTTTTATAACTAAAAACAAATATAAATGGACTATAATGGCTTTTATTTGTTTTAAAACATTGAGAATGTTCCCCGTGTCGACTAAGAAGAGCACTTAAAAAGAAGAAATGAACTAATATTAACTTAAAATAAAAATAAAACCCTTTTAAAGTGTTCTGTATGGCATATCTCCATATAAGCTTTCTTTAAACACATTTTTAAAAGAAAAGTCTTACAAACGCTGGATGTATTAAAATACAGAAGGTTAAAATATTCAAAATATATTATCAACTATATTATCAAATATTATTAACAACTATTCCAGCATGTGTTTTTCACCGTGGATGCCCTCCTAGCTGCAACCCAGTACTAGGAAACCAATTCGCACTCATTCACACACACACACGCACGCACGCACGCACGCACGCACACACACACACACACACACACACACACACACACACACACACTCATACACAACGGCCAATTTAGTTCAACTCCCCTATAGCGCATGTGTTTGTGGAGGAAACCGGAGCACCCGGGAGAAACCCACACTAACACGGTGAGAATAAGCAAACTCCACACAGGAATGCCTACTGACCCAGCAGGGACTCCACCAGCGACCTTATTGCTGTGAGGCGACAGCGCTAATCACTGAGCCACCCCATGTATGTAATTCATATCTGAGGCCTGAATCTGATCTGAGTAAATCAGAATTTCTTTGATTTTTTTCTTTCTTTACGCCCAGTTCTGCTAGCAAGGCCTTCCAGGTTAACTGAGCAAGACACGGGAAGTGAAAGAAACTCACGTCCAGCCGTCCTCCACTTGAACCCCGATAGACTGGAATCTGGCCAATGGCGGAGGAGTCTCCACTTTAGCCTGGATTTCCTGAATACAGTCCACCTGCAAACACAGGTCAAATATGGTAAATGTGCAAAGGTCTTTAATACTGAAATGCACTCAAATGAATGACATATAGAGATCCCCGACGCGTGTTTTTCAGGGATGATGAAACCAATCCTGATCATTATTTAAATGCTTTTAAGAATATCTTCAATTCTGAGTTTCTGAATCTTTACTCTTATAATAATGTATTGTTTATTATACGTCGCTAATCAGAATAGCCTGCATGGAAATATAATAAGACCAAGCATGAAAATAAAACTTAAATACTGTAGCGGTTTTGAACCATACCATAGTAAAGTCCTTTATATTTTATTATTAAATAATAATTATGTTAAACTACAGACACAATGGCATGTATCTAATTAATGCATTCATTCATTTTCCTTTGGCTCAGTCTCTATTTCAGAGGTCGCCAAAGCGGAATGAGCTGACAACTATTCCAGCATATGTTTTTTATGCAGTGGATGGCCTTCCAGCTGCAACCCAGTACTGGGAAAAATCCATACACTGTCACATTCACACACACACACACACACACACACACACACACACACACACACACACACACACACACACACACACACACACACACAAAAAAAAAAAACAGAATTGGGTCACTTGAACCCTGCAGTGTAAATGCAGGATATGAGTTTCCTTTTTCTTTTGAACACAACAGAAGATATTTTGAAAAATGATGGAAAGTAAAAAAAAAATGTTTCCAGCATTCTTCGAAATATCTACTTTTGTGTTCTACACAAAAAAACACAACAACAAGGTTTGTATATATATATATATATATATATATATATATATATATATATATATATATATATATATATATATATATGATTATTTATTTTGTAATCAGGGTTATTTAAATAATGCTAAATATTAATAAATAAATAAATAAATATATGTATGATTGTATGTATGTATGAATGTATGTATGTATGTATGTATATATATATATATATATATATGTATATATATATATATATATATATATATATATATATATATATATATATATATATATATATATATATATATATATATATATATATATATATATATATATATATATATATATATGATAATTATTATTTAGCGTTATTTAAATAACCCTGATATTTAATTATTGATATATTTAGGGAAATTTGTTTTGCTAACTAAATAGTCCATTAATTTCCATAATAAATTTCCATTATTAAAATGATTTTTGTTTCCCTTACAATTATTTCCCAAATGATGTTGAACAGATACAGGAATTTTTCTCACTATTTCCTAAAATATTTTGTCTCATGGAGAAAGTCTGATTTGTTTTATTTCGGCTAGAATAAAAGCAGTTGTGGTAATTTTTTAAACCCATTTTAAGGTCAATATTATTAGCCCCCTTAAGCTATATTAATTTTGGATAGTCTACAGAACAAAACTCTCTTATACAATGACTTGCCTAATTACCCTAACTTTACCCTAATTACCCTAGTGAAGCATTTAAATGTCACTTTAAGGTGAATACTAGTGTCTTAATAAAATATCTAGTCAAGTATTATTTACTCTCATCATGGCTAAGATAAAATAAATTAGTTATAAAAGAAATGGGGGGGTGTAATAATTCAGGACGGCTATTAATTTGGACTTCAACTGTATATAAGATATCTTTTTGAATATCGGTGCCGATAATCGGTGTAATAAACTCACCTGAATCCCGATGGAGGAGAGTTTGCGTCGGGGCACGGGTTCGAGCGGGGGTTCGTCCGCAGCGAGTGTTTCCCCCTTCAGCGGCTCATTGTGTATTTCTCTGAGAGCGTTTGGAGAAATGACCACCGCCGCTGGAATCTGCGGCTCTCGCGGCGCCGCTACGGGGATCTGCGGACGCGTCCCTTTGGCTAAACTGTTGGCTCGCGTACTGTCCAGGCTATCAGAGGAGTTGCTACGTCCTGATTGGCTGTTGCCGTCGCTCTTGCGGTCCGGATAGCAATCCTGCGCAGACTCTGTGCTGCTCTGCACCGTCACAGAGATGAACGGCTTGGATGTGGTTCTGGGAGGAACTGGAGGAGGAGCGATCTTCTTACAGGTGGTCATACATGTGGAGACTGCACACATACACACACACACAGACACAAACAAACAGGTTTAATATCATGCATTTTAAAGGTAGATCTCTTATTATATATATATATATATATATATATATATAAATAAACATGATATAAACATCCAAAGCTTGCAGTTGATCAACGATTTTTTAGGAATCCACCTCATACTTCAGTTTCTCATCAAATCTTCTGACCAATCAAATGCTTTCTATTATCTGGCACCCCCCCATCTCCCTTCAAGATGCCCCGCCCCCTTCAAGATGCTTTTCAATTGATGCGATTGAGCTCAACCGCTTTCACTGGGAGAGCTGTGGGTAAAATGCTATTGGCTGTTTATAAAGGGGAGGAACTACTCTATGCCCCGCCCTCTTCATGCTTCAGTTGAGATTACGTCAAACATTGAATACAAAATGCACATTTCGAAGCACTTCACAGGACCTTTAATGGCATTTCACTCAAATTGCGTAGATAAAATATAAACATATTCAATCTTGATTTAGTTTTTTGGTAGATGACGTCATTATTATTTAGCGTTATTTAAACAACCAACCCGGGCTCATTCGGAAAACATAGTCCCACGGATGTTTCTGGAGAATTATGTAGTTGGAGGTACGTATGGCTGCATTTAAAGCGTCTGGAGGGCTTTCTCACTGCAAACAATTTGTCCGGTTAGCTCGTCGTGTACATCGGCGGACTTGAGATGCAGAGATGAGCTGACCACGACGATGACAACTGGGTTCGAATCCGGGGAAGAGCAGTTCCAGAAATCAAGTAAGACAAAAACAGAATCCCAAAAAATAAAGTGTACAAGTTCATAACAGGGTGAGAATGTGGTAAAATCTGAAAACGTGGTAAAAATCAGACGAGGGATTTTCTTTTTCTGGACGACTTTTGTAAATTGTTGGTTGGGTTTAGGGAAGTAAGCGAGTGGGCGGGTCAATGTGTAAAACTGGTTGGGTTAAGGGAAAGAGGAGGGTGGGTCGGCCAGTTGGCCGGTCACCCAGTCAATCATTTAGTCAGTCAGACAGACGGTCGGTCAACAGCGCCCTCTGGTGGATATACGTGAGAACAGCGCAGGCACGAACGTCACTCGAGACATTTGAAATGCGAAAAAGCGCACACAGCGGCCTCTCGAGGATTCGGGAAAACGTATTTCGCGATCTCCTGAAATGTCCACAGGACTACGTTTTCAGAATGAGCCTGGGTTGTAAACAACTGTGTTTATAAAATAAATACGGTTTAAGCAATGAGATATTTATGAACATTTGTTTTGCTAACGGCAACGCAGTGGCACAGTAGGTAGTGCTGTCACCTCACAGCAAGAAGGTCGCTGGTTCGAGCCTCGGCTCGGCTCAGTTGGCGTTTTTGTGTGGAGTTTGCATGTTCTCCCTGCGTCCGCATGGGTTTCCTCCGGGTGCTCCGGTTTCCCCCACAGTCCGAAGACATGCGGTACAGGTGAATTGGGTAGACTAAATTGTCTGTAGTGTATGAGTGTGAATGAGTGTGCATGGATGTTTCCCAGAAATGAGTTGTAGCTGGAAGGGCATCCGCTGCGTAAAAACTTGCTGGATAAGTAGGCGGTTCATTCCGCTGTGGCGACCCCGTGTGGCTACCTAAATGGTCACAAAATAATTGTCATATTTGTTTATTACACATTAACACAATCTGTAATTTAAATTTCATTAATCATTACGGTTTATATACCCTATAAACAGCAGCAACGCTAATTATTTTCTTTGTTTTCTATTTCCACCTGGGGATACTCATCCCGTGGCCTCTAGAGATTGTGCAGTGCCATTGATGTGATTAAAGACCGGTGAAGAGACGGTGCCAACCAGAGGACCTCAAGGACAACACATATAAAGAGATTATGCCAACCATAGAGGACTTATCCATAATCCTGGACCAGGCCGTATCCTGAGCAGATGCTGGGGCCGTCATGGAGGAGTGAAGAGCATGAGACTGATTCCTAAAAAAACCCATGACAGATGAGTCTCCGCATTAATCTCGTGGGCTAGCCATCAGCCGGTGACCTACTCCCACTTGCAGCTTCTCCACGACGGACGTCCAGCGTTCTCCAGCCTCCAGCGCCTAGACTGCAGCTCTGCACAAGAAGTTTGGCCAGAAATGGTCGTGCTCAACTGAGCCTGGTTTCTCTCAAGGTTGTTTTGCGTCACTTTTGTCAATTGGTGAAGTTTGTTCCTCCACTGTCACCACCGGCTTGCTTGGTTTGGGACTTGTGGAGCTGCTCATGGATGGATTTGCTCTTCAGCGTTTGGACTTTCAGCAGTGAAAATTAAAATTAAAGATTTCACTCAAACCCATACCCACCAAATCTAGTAAATCCAGAGATATTTTGCCTCCCACACATAATTTATACAACATACAACACTTTAAAGTAGACTCAACCTAACTCAGACACAACAATTGTGCAAAGGCCGATATGTTTTCTTCTCTAATAACAATAATAATAACTATACAGTGCACTATAAATGTTCAACACTCATTTTTAGCAGTAGTTCGGTGTCCTCCTCACAGCTCAGAGTGTAAATGGGAGTGTTTTGTCCATGTTTATGATGTGTTCTGACGTCAAGCACAGCCTGCGACCTTTCTTTCCAACAACACAGTTGTTTTTCCAGCCCTGCAGTGGCCCCAAAATGTTTTTAGACTCCAAACCCAGACAAAAAAGTCACTGCATTAGATAGGAAACATCAACCAAAGCGATTGTAAAATACAGATGCACAGACAAGCTGTACAATTAAAATATCTGACACATGTTTGCAATGCTAGAATAATAAATCAAACATGAAGATGTTCAGTATTTGTGTTTGCTTGTGGGTTGCATACACTAACAATGATGAAAACCCATAATAATCATACAAAACTGGATCTACTGCAATGATGTTTAGACATTTGCGAGTGTACAAATACTTTCTGGAGTCTGTATGTTTGACTCTGTGCTTGTGGAGGAATGTATTTGTTAACTGAATTGATTGCTTGGTGAATTTAAGAAGGTTACTGGTTTTAAATCCGGACACAGAGAGAAACAAAGTGGGTGCCCGAAATAAACGCTGTGCATGTCTTAGTGTGAGTTTACTGGGGTGGAGCTGGCAGATGGAAACCATGGCAAACATAACAAGCCCACAGGAATCCCGAGTGTGTGTGTGTCGTAAATCTGGGCGTCAGAGCTGTATGTATGTTACACACTCCACACCAGATAAAACCATCAGTGTTCCTACATGATGCTAAAATTATAACCAAGCTAATCATGGAGTCATGAAGATACAGAATAAAATAAACTATAACATTCCTATGTTACTTAAAAATCCATACAGAAAGCCAAACAGAGGTTTCAAACACATTTAGTGCAGCTGTGGATGTTAAATGAGCACTTATGACAGGGCATAATCCTAGTGCAAACAACACAAAGACCTTCATCAAACATAGCGAGAAAAGCTGATCTGCATGTGTGCATTCATGCTAAAACATTCCACAATGTTGTGTCACGTTCATCAGCTCATGAATGGATAAGGGATGGTGGGCTGCTGGAGTCTGATTGTTCATTTAATGCATTGAAGGCATAATAAACCCAGAAATGTATCATTCAAAATTACAATTGTTCTAAACATTGCTTCTTTCTTTTGTTGAATATAAAAAAGGCTGATGGTAGCCAATGACATCTATAGCATATCTTATTGTTAGTTAATGATTGACATTAAGAAGTCAGTCTTCTGAAGTTAATGGCTCGCATTAAATCATTATGATAAAAATATTATCTGGGTTTAACAGAAGAAAGACACACAAACAGATTTTAGAACTTAAGGGTGAGTCCATTTTAATTCTTGGGTGATCAAAATTTATAAATAACTCAAGTCATCTGACCAATCAGAGATAAATATGGCCATCTGACTAATCAGAAAAGAGTAGGGCTGTCTGATCAATCAAAGCAAACTTGGTCATTTGACCAGTCAGAGAAGAGTAGAGCCATCTAACGATTAAATAAATAAATAAATAAATAAATAAATAAATAAATAAATAAATAAATAAAATACTTTAGGGCTTTCTGACCAATCAAAGGACGCTGGGCCATCTGACTAATTTGAAAAAATAGGGCCATCTGACCAATAAGAGAAGAGTAGAGCCATCTGACCAATCAAAGAAAAGTAGGGCCTTCTGACCAATCAAAGCAAACTAAGTCATTTAACGAATCAGTGAAGAGTAGAGCCTTCTGACCAATCAAATCACATTGGGCCATTTAATGAATCAGTGAATAGTAGAGCCTTCTGACCAATTAAAGGACACTGTGCCATCTGACCAATAAGAGAAGAGTAGAGCCATCTGAAAAATCAAAGAAGAGTAGGGTCATCTGACCAACCAGAGCACACTGGGCCATCTGACCTATCAGAAAAGAGTAGGGTTATTTGACCAATCAAAGCAAACTTGGTCATTTGACCAGTCAGAGAAGAGTAGAGCCATCTAATGATTAAAAAAAAATTATATATATATATACGGTAGGGTTTTCTGACAAATCAAAGGACGCTAGGCCATCTGACTTATTAGAAAAAATAGGGCCATCTGACCAATCAGAGAAGAGTAGAGCCATCTGACCAATCAAAGAAGAGTGGGGTCATCTGACCAATCAGAAAAGAGTAGGGTTATTGGACCAATCAAAGAAAAGTAGGGCCTACTGACCAATCAAAGCACACTGAGCCATTTAATAAATCAGTGAACAGTAGAGGCTTCTGACCAATCAAAGGACACTGGGCCATCTGACCAATCAGAAGAAAGTAGAGCCATCTGACTAATTAAAGAAGATTAGGGTCATCTGACTAATCAGAGCACACTGGGCCATCTAACCAATCAGAGAAGAGTAAGGTTATCAGACCAATAAAAGCACAATGTGCCATCTGACCAATCAGAAAAGGGTAGGACTATCTGGCCAAACAGAGAAGAGTTATCTGACTAATCAAAGCACACTGGGCCACCTGACCAATCAGAAAAGGGTAGGACTATCTGACCAAACAGAGAAGAGCAGGGCCATCTGCCCAAAGCACACTGAGCTATCTGACCAAATCATAATATGGTTATCTGACCAATCAGAGTAGGGTAGGTCTATCTGACCAGTCAGAGAAGAGTAGAGTCATCTAACCAATTAGTGTACAGTAGGGCCATCCAACCAATTAGAAAAGAGTAGAGCCATCTAAATAATCAATGCAGACTTGGCCAGTCCACTAATCAAGGAAGAGTAGGGTCATCTGACCAATAGGAGTATGGGGTCATCTTATCAACCAGATAAGGACCCTCTGACCAATGAGAGCAGAGTAGAGGCATCTCACCAATCAGAGGAGAGCAGAGAACAATAAGGTTTTAAAGGCAATACAATCCTGAAAAAAACAGTGTTCTTGACCTAAAAGGATATAAAGCGATTATAGCAGAAAAAAAGTACTTAATTTAAGTTATGCCTAGTTTCCTCTAATCTTAAATGAAGCTTTTCCCAAAATTTCGGTGTGGAAAATGCTGAGAACAGAGATCTTTATTAAACAGAAGAGCTTTTTGCGAATGTATCAGTATTAACGCACATGTAAATGCAGCCTGTGACACACGCTGAGTCAACACTGCTGTAGACGAGCCATCTAGTCTGACTAATGATGACTTTACCATTCAGATGTGGCCGTAATCATAATAATCCCACTTTCTCTTCAGCGTTCACAGACGCCTCAGAAACAGCAGTTTGGGTGGCTTAATTCTGCATTCAACAGCCATTAGACGCAGCTGCTTTATTTTTGCAGAGCAGCTGCTGTAACGTCTGTGTCAGCATCCTAGATGGCCTGTGGAAAGAGTCTCTGCATAAATCATTCATTAGGCCAGAAACACGGCTTTCTGAAGAGCAGAGGCTTGAGCAAGATAAGTGCATTGTGAATGAAACCAGACTGATCCATAAGGGAATGTTAATAACTCACTCAACAACTCTAAAGCGGATGTTAATGACTGCTGCTTTGTGCTAAACTCAACTCAAGGCCTTATTCTAAAAGCAAAGCACTACTTTTCTTAAGTACCCTAAGTAGAAATCGCTAAAGTTTGGACAGAAAGCTTCCTATATGAGCCTGGTTTTAAATCTGCACTTAATAACATTGTAAAGAATGATCCCATTAGCTATTACTAAGTCCTCTCATGCTGGTTCTAACTAGAAATACATGCGTCAAGTGTAATAACAAAGGCAATCAGTAGTGAAAAATAGTTTAAAAGTATGACTCTAACAGCTAAAGGCATGCATTATACATAGAAGAGCATTTTGAACACACAACACGTCCAGCCTTGAGGCGGATGGGCTACAGCAGCAGAAGAGCACACCGGGTGCCGCTCCTGTCAGCTAAGAACAGGAAACTGAGGCTACAATTCACACAGACTCACCAAAACTGGACAATAGAAGATTGGAGAAACGTTGCTGCTCTGATGAGTCTCCATTTCTGCTCACACATTCAGATGCTCGGGTCAGAATTTAGCCTCAACAACATGAAAGCATGGATCATCCTGCTTTGTATCAGTGGTTCAGGCCGGTGGTGGTGGTGTAATGGTGTGGGGGAGATTTTCTTGGCACACTTTGGGTCCATTAGTACCAATCGAGCATCGTGTCAATGCCACAGCCTACCTGAGTATTGTTGCTGACCATGTCCATCCCTTTATGAGCACAGTGTCTCCATCTTCTAATGGCTACTTCCAGCAGGATAACACACCATGTCATAAAGCTCAATCATCTCAGACTGGTTTCTTGAACATGACAATGAGTTCACTGTACTCAAATGGCCTCCACAGTCCCCAGAGCTCAATCCAATAGAGCGCCTTTGGAATGGTGGAATGGGAGATTCACATCATGGATGTGCAGCCTACAAATCTGCAGCAACTGTGTGATGCTATCATGTCAATATGGAGCAAAATCTCTGAGGAAACTTTCAACAGTTCCTTGTTGAATCTCTGCCATGAAGGATTAAGGCAGTTCTAAAGGCAAAAGAGGGTCCAACCCGGTACTAGTAAGGTGTACCTAATAAAGTGGCCGGTGGGTATAATATTTTCTTACTGCATTAATGTTTACTGAAAATGTTTTATTTAGAAAATTTGAGTAGGTGTTATAATCAAATGAAAGTAAAGATCATATTTTTATATTAATCTTTTTTAACACAGGACATTTGTTTTGTGGGTTTCCAACATGGCAGATAAACAGCAACGTCTACAAACACTTTAACTAGAAATGCCATTTAATTACAGCCGATTTAGCTCATCTTCAGAGCATAATTCATCCATTTTGTTTTCTTAGATTGTTCTGAAATGATTTACTGCAGCAAAGACAGTATATTAATGAGAACTTGAGGCATCTGTCACTGTGCTTAAATCTCTTGACAGTCACATTCTCAACAGAACTATGAATAACAGCAAGCTCTATGCATAGTTTAAACGCCATTTGATCACAGCTAATTATGCAAATCTTTAATATTTGGCAAGAGCATACAGAGGCGTATTAATAGAGTGTGCTGCTGTCATCCACACATGACGCATTTTAGCATTATGAAGATGGTTGCGAACAGCTCACATTAGTCATCATGCAATTGCGTAAATTCTAAAACAATGTGAACGCGATGGGAATGTGATAACGCCAGTATCGGTATGTGATTCACAGGTGCTGCTTAATTTTGCATAGCAGCAGAAGACAAAACACTACTGTGACATCATCCCTCAAACTAGCACACACAGACGCACACACATGTATTCTTGTCATGTCTGTGACACACATGTAGGAGAGTTCCTCTCAGTCAGATGTCTAGTCTGAGCCTATTGTTGGAGAAGGGCAGTCATGTGACCTCATTTTGCAAATGTTAACATGATCACAAGCAAGTTTATGATCTCATTCA
Source organism: Danio rerio (assembly GCF_052040795.2). NCBI lineage: Eukaryota > Metazoa > Chordata > Actinopteri > Cypriniformes > Danionidae > Danio > Danio rerio. The sequence continues at coordinate 2,359,147 of NC_141026.1, forward strand.
TTAACTTTCCTTCAGCTTAGTCTTTATTTCAGAGGTCGCCACGGCGGAATGAACTGCCAACTATTCCAGTATATGGAATAACTATTCCAGTTTTATGCAGCAGATGTCTTTCCAGCTGCAACCCAGTACAGGGAAACATCTCTACACACTATCACACACACACTCATACACTACGGCCAACTTAGTTTATTCAATTGACCCATACCGCATGGAGGAAACCCACGCCAACATAGGGAGAGCATGCAAACAATGCACAGAAATGCCAACTGACCTAGCTGGGACTTGAACCAGTGACCTTTTTCCTGTAAGGTGACAGTGCTAACCACTGCGCCACCTCATTGCTCTCATTAACATCTTTTTCAGTATGGCTGACATGCAGATACTGTGGTAATAATGGAGTAAACAGTAGATAATGCAGAATCTAGGCATTTAAAGGATGGTTCATTCCCAAAACATGAACATTTCTACACCATTTATTCACACTTAAGGCCATGCAAACAGAGATGTTTTTTGCTCGCGTTTTCCACCGACGTTTAATGCATACCTGTCAACCCTCCCGTTTTCCCGGGATTCTCCCGTATTTTACAGTTCTATCCCGCTATCATCCCGTAAAGATATTTTCCCGTATTTCTCCCGTATTTTCAGTCTTTCTCTGAACAGCCGAGCCTCCCTATACGCAACCCATACCGCCAAACCACCAGGGGTCGCCCTTGCTCTAAAACTTCTAAAACTAAAGAGTCTTCTGTGCATTCGTTTTGTTTAGGAATGAAAACACTTATAAATAAATATTAAAAACGGCACGATTTCAGTTCCTTTTGATTACAGGTGCCGTTGCCCTCCTATACTATCCTCAAAACAGTGATATAATGGTGCATGACTGTCAGCTGACGCGCTCCATATAGTGATTAACAGATGCTGTTTCCCAAACGGATTCTGTACACGCAAATATAAGGATGTCAATCTTGGTTTTTTTCCAAACACAACTAATTTCGTCTTAAATGAGCATAAAAACTTAGGAAAGCAGTCGAATGCTTTTCATTATTATGTTAGATGCATAAAAAAAAGAAAAACCTTATTTCTTATTTCCCAGAGATGGGTTGCGGCTGGAAGGGCATCCGCTGCGTAAAAACTTGCTGGATAAGTTGGCGGTTTATTCCGCCGTGGCGACCTCGGATTAATAAAGAGACTAAGCCGACAAGAAAATGAATGAATGAAAATTTTTTTTATAAATGAGAGATTCATTCGTTGCTCTTTAATCAGAATAATAATAATTTTAAAACATATTACGGACCATGTAATTGTTTATTTACAATAAAACAGCTCCAAATGAACAAATTTAGTAATTTGGGGAGTTTTTTATGGGCGGAAGAGGGGGGGAACCCTTATTATGGTGGGCATATCCCTTATTTTCACATCCCAATGTTGACAGGTATGGTTTAACGCCTCGTGACTAAATAAAGAGCATCAATGTGATCGTGCACACCAACACGCAAAACGGCAGGCATTCATTTTAAAGAAACGCGCTCAACAACGATCAAATGTTAGCGGTAAATGGACATTTTTAAAATGTCAATGCCGATTGGTATCGAATTCCAGTATCGTGACAACTCTATTCCCTAGTTTGGTTATTAACATTCTTTCAAATATCTTCCTTTGTGATCGGCCTCTTTAAAGAGAAATACATTTACCATTGTTTAATGAGCAACATTTCATGGGCGAAAGCCAATTATTCAAATAACAGTCCACAAGTTTGAAAGTTTCCCAAGTTTCCTACGCAAATGTTCAATGTAGTCACGCATTGACAAACAGAAAGCTGGTTAAAGTTTGCAAAATAAAAAGAAATATTTTGTAAATATGACCAAACATTTATTCACTGTTTAAATCAGGGAGACCTTAAACATGGTTAATGTCAGCATGCATTTTCATTTCTGTCAATTATTTTCTGTTAAACACAAAATAAGAGGAAAAAAAACATCATCTATGAAGCATAATGACATCTGCTCAAGACAATAAGCTTTTGTTTTTCCTTTGGAAATGAGTTAGAACATTCTCAATAATAAGAATAATACGGCAAACATAAACCCATTAGGAAAGTAATAAGAAGCTTTCCGTAGAAAAAGATCAACAGTAGAAGAAATTGCAGACATGACAAACAGCCATTGTTGTAGTTGCTTACTCATGTGGAATGAACTTTCAGTGAAATATGAGCCGGAGAACTCACTGACACTGTACGGATTGGCTCATTATGTGGATTTGGACTTTAGTGTGGGAAATCTGCAAAATATAAAAACCTTCCCATGACGGACAAAAAAATCACGAATATGTGGCTGCTAACCCAGAATAACATTTAGATTCATTACTAGGCGTAGTGCATGATAAATCAGATGTGACATGACAAATATCCATGAAAATCGAGTTTATCGCTGCACAATAAATGTAGAAATGTTGCATGACAATAAGGAAATGTGGAATTTAGGCCAATGCAATTTGAATAAACATTCTTTTGCAATACAGTTCATGATGAAGAATCTAACTAAGGCAAACTTATGTGTGTGTTGTTTCAAGAAAGCAACTATTAATTTGTGTTGTGTTTTATTTTCATTTGTTTTTATTAATTTATTCTTCATTTAATTACTGTATTTAATCAAATTATCATTAGTCATTTATATAATTATCATTATATCATTTTATTGATCAGTAGTTAATGATTTGATCATTATTATTAATTATTTGTAATTTTATTAGGTTTTTTAATATTTTATTGTTACTATTTTAATATAATTATTGCTTCATAATTATTAAAATTTTTCCATGTTGTTATAATCTTATGACTGTGGATTCAAGCAAAACTTGTTTTCATAAGTAAAAAATAAGAGAATGTCTCCATTTCAAGGTCTGTATTGTCTCTACACAATGTTGTGAAGCAGTAATTTTTCATTGCTGTTGCATGTGATATAATAACACTTGTTGGATTTATCCTGGTCAGGCGAAGTCTGAGCATTGAATCATATGCAACAAAGATTTTTCAATAAACTCTGCTCTTTCTTCATCATCATTACTTCATCTCCTGCTTCAGCTCCTCTCTGGTTTTCTCAGTCAACTCCTATATTGATAGGAGACTGTTAATTCAGTTGAATACTGGTAATCAGGTTTAGGTATTGGAAACTTTGCTGACTTGTTGTCCATATATCTGGAGAAACAGACATTTTCTGACAAGATCTGGCGTCCGGGGCTGGATCGTATTTATCTGGCGTGGAGATGGTGGTCTAACCATGAGCTGTAGATGTAAATGCAATGCAAGCTAAACACTGTGATAAAATGTATGACAACAGAGTAAAAATGAAATCATTTATAACATTTTTTTCCTGCAGTGTTATTTTTGGGATCTATTACACACACCTAAAGTGAGTCGATGGCGATGGTGATAAAAATGTGCGTAAAGATCACACACAGATAAAAGTGTTGGAAAGTGAGTGGCACATCTAACATCTGTTCATCACAAATAACACACTGATGTGCTAAAATGCACTGCATTTAAAAACAAAAACACTAGAGTTACTATCTTTTACCTACAGTTGAAGTCAGAATTATTAGCCCCCTTTTGATTATTTTTTCTTCTCTAAATATTTCCCAAATGATTTTTAACAGAGCAAGGAAATTTTCACAGTATGTCTGATAATATTTTTTCTTCTGGAGAAAGTCTTATTTTTTTTATTTCGGCTAGAATAAAAGCAGTTATTAATTTTTTTAAAAACATTTTTGGGACAATATTATTAGCCCCTTTAAGCTATTTTTTTTCTCGATAATCTACAGAACAAACCATCATTATACAATAACTTGCCTAATTACCCTAACCTGCCTAGTTCACCTGATTAACCTAGTTAAGCCTTTAAATGTCACTTTAAGCTGTATAGAAGTGTCTTGAAAAATATCAAGCAAAATATTATTTACTGTCATCATGTCAAAGATAAAAAAAATCAGTTTTTAGAAATAAGTTTTTAAAACTATTATGCTTAGAAATGTGCTAAAATAATCTTCCCTCCATTAAACAGAAATTGGGGAAAAAAATAAACAGGGGCGCTAATAATTCAGGGGGGCTAATAATTCTGACTTCAACTGTATATATGGCTAATATATGTCTGTCATTTCCAAAATTCATTGCGTAACAGGTTTTTTGGTTAACATTATAATAATTCATTTAGGTTTCTCTCTTCAGTTATGTACATTAGACATTTATGCATGATGTTGTTTAGTGCTTACACGGATGACACCAACATAATAGTGTGTTTTTAAGCTTGTGGAAAAGCTTTTTGTGATGACCTTTGCTTCATCTTGTGAATTTTTGGTGGCTTTTGGTCATTTTATATAAAAAAATACAATACAGCAGATATTAATTTCAATAGGTTGGTGATTAATACAGTATAAATCAAGGAAATATGGTTGTAGTTTACTGTAAATGTAGAAATGTTGCTGTCGTATCTTTAACAGATTTTTTTATAGTGTAGGAATGAAGAGCAGTGACTGTCATACACACCTCTACTCTATCATATATACAATGAGCCTCAGGCGGAAACAAGAGAAATGAACACAGGCATCAATCTGATAACATGAGGAAACAAATGACAGGCCATTAAAAGATATATGGCACAAACCTTGTCAACACGTCCAAAATCTCCTTCAGCAAACAATGTAACACGATACAAACATCTGATTTTGGTCTTCAAGTCTCAGAAAGAAACACTTTCCAAGTCTATATCTGAAAGGGGCAAACTTTCTGAGGAGGATGTATTAATATTTGGAACTTTTTGGTTAAGAATTAACCAGAGTTATTTTCATAATAAAGGCTTTGGAATTTGAACTAAATTAGCCAAATTAATAACAACATTATCCAGCTTTCTGTGGTCTAAAAATCTGGTCTTCACAGACTAAGGCTGGGCAATTAATCATCACTAAGAGACACAAAAAGAGACAATTTTCCACAGCCTGGAAAATAAAGTAAACTTAACTCACTGGAAAAATATGCCATATTGTTGTTTAGAATCCTAATAAAGATGTTTCTTATGATAACTAACTTTAAAAACACTATTTTATCAGCAATATTTATATATATATGTATATATATATATATATATATATATATATATATATATATATATATATATATATATATATATATATATATATATATATATATATATTTTTTTTTTTTATTTATTTATGTAAATTAATGATTATACAGTTAAAATAAACAGGTAATAGATATTTTTCTGAGCTAATTAAAAAAGAAAAAACAAACCATGTAAACATTTACACTTTAAAAGACCATGAATGACCCAATATCTAGGTGGAAAATCTGATTTTTATAGGTTGTTGTCATTTTCCTCTCTTTTATTTTCATCTCTAGGTTCACCTAACAGCACCTACTGGATAAAAATCGTAAATACCCCAACTGATTGGTCAGCTTTAGATAAACAACCTATGCATGTAGCATACAAATGCTTGCACATAAATTCAAATAAATTTATTGCACTTGTCTGCGATATGGATATTGCTTATACTATTATATATATATAAATAGGTGGTCATAGATTACTTTTTTAATATAGATTAATCTCGAAATTAATATAGATTAATCTAGATTAAAATGGCTCATTTGAATTCTGCCGAAGGCCTTTAGAATATGTGGGCTGCCCAAATAATAAGTCTTTGAGAACGGGCTTCTCAAGCCAGGTGCCGCATTAGACCAGGGACTCATCTCCTGTTGTGATCTTAATGTTGCTGTGTTGTGATCTTAATGCGTTGTGTTTTGCACTACTAGGCCGCTGTACTTGATGAATAAGGAGACTAAGCCGAAGGAAAAGGAATAAATGAATATTGTGCACTGCAGCCCCATTTCCAAGCACATTTTGTCAGTAAAGCGCACACCAGGATGATTTTTACTCATACTTATTGCAAACGTTTAATGCCTTGAACCCAAACAAACTAGAGTGCCAATATGAACTTGAACTTAAATTAATGTTTACCATTAGAAGCTGGCTATATTCACACACCATCACCCAAAAAACTGTGTTTAAACCCCTTATAAACGGCTGAATAATAAAACACCTTAAAAAAAAGTTGTTTTTGTAGCTTGACAGCCGTTGCATTGGGAAAAGCTTAGAAAACGACAGAACTGTCATTTTGTGGTGACTGCTGTGCAACTCCTTTAAATGAGCTTAATTTTTTTTCACGTGTTTCTTAAGACGCTTTCCAAGAACTCAGCATCAGGCTGCTGCATCAGCTCCTTCCCACACTGTTGATGTTTTAAACGCTGTAAAACCCCAAAGAGACAAACTATAGCAACAGCGGCCATGCAAACAAAGCCATGAAAGGAGCAATCCCGATCTTTGTGCTTTACATCGTGTCCTATCCACAGTTCAGAATGTGTAAAGAATCAGAGAATGTGCTTTAGTGTGCGTCAACTCAACGGTAAGGTCAATGTGGACGAGAAGACAGCCGCTAAAAAAGGCATCTACATTAATCATATCTACAGGAACTATAAAGCACACAAGACATTAATGCTGCATAAGGCTCTCCAGCACAAGAACTTTGAGCCGTGATGGAGGATCTGTTCAATAATTGAGCAGATCCGTAAAAAAGCCATCCGTAAAAGCATTGAATGCAGGAAGCCTCATGGGAATCACATCTTTTTCTATTGATTTTCTATTGAACATTAATGGCAAAATAGAAGAGTTAAACTAAAAATCATAGGGCAGCATGGTGGCTCAGGGGCCTCACAGCAAGAAAGTCACTGATTCGAGTCCTGGCTGGGCCAATTGGCATTTCAGTGAGAAGTTTGCATGTTCTCCCCGTGTTGGCGTGGGTTTCCTCTGGTGCTCCAGTTTCTGTCAGTGTTCTGCCACTCTGATCTTGTAAATTCTTGTTTTGGTGGCAAAGTCCGGACACTAGCTCTGTCTTGTCTTGTTTCTGTCATTGTGTGTGTCTCTGTGTGTGCGCGCGCTGTCGTGGGTGTGCGCAAAGCATGAGCGCTTCTGCTTGATGCGGCCGCACGGACTCTGTGCGTGCCTCAGATGTGCGTTCTTGTACTGGTGTTTGTGTTTTGTTCTGTTGGCATCGCGCCATTTTATTCTCAGCATCTTTCGGTTTCGGTTTGGGTTGACGCTAAGATGAAACATGCGCGTTGCATATGTGTGAGCGAACATTAAGGTGTTCATCTATCGTGTGCTCGTGTCTTGCATCTATCTGTGTTGTCCAAACACGTGGCTCTGTGTTTACATTGTGGCCGCGTGCTTCAGTCTTGTCCTGTTATTGTAAACGCGTGGTTAATGAGTTCTCTCATTGGCTGCGTGTTCTTGTCCCGTTTTATGTGAGCACATGGCTTGTGTTGTCTCCGTGCTCTCCCATCTATTGTCTAGTCCCACCCTCCTTGTTAACCCATTATCAGTTTATTAGATTCACATGTTTAACACCTGTTTGTTCTCCTGTGTTTTAATTTAATTCTGCTTATATTCTCCTCATGTCTGCTGTCTTGTGCCAGTTCGTCGTCATATGTTGCCTTCTCCTGATGTGTTCCAGTCCTGATACCTGCCAGCCAGCGCAGTCTAGTTTGTCTTGATTGTTTATTTGTTTTATTTAAAGCCCCTCGGGGTAGTTTATTTTGCTGTTTATTTAATTTTTACTATTAATAAATACCCTTTTTCTTTGCATTTGAGTCCTCGCTCCTTTTTCCCCCAACCACGATCGTGAGAGTTTCCCCCACAGTCTTAACACATGCACTTTAAGTAAATTGAATAGACTAAATTGGCCATAGTGTGCGTGTGAATGTGAGAGTGTAGGGGTGTTTCCCAGTACTGGGTTGCAGCTGGAAGGGAATTCGCTGTGTAAAATATATGCCGGAATAGTTGGCGGTTCATTCTGCTGTGGTGAGCCCTGATAAATCAAATACTAAACCAAAGGAAAATGAAAGAACGAATGAATTAAAAACTTGATTTGTGAAAATTAGAGGCTTTAGACATTAAGAAACATTTAAATATTGATTAAATATATTAATTAGGGCTGCACAAAGTTTTCATTTTTTTCATTTCATTTTCATTCATTCATTCATTCATTCATTTATTCATTCTTTCATTCATTCATTTTCTTTTCAGTGTAGTCCCTTTTATATTGTGATATTATGAATAAAATGTAACATTTTAACGATTTGAACAGCTCTATTTGGAAGGATTTCATTCATTTAGATTGACGGCGAAGTCTTTTTCTACGCACGAAATATAATAAATTACAAGCATTTATAAACACGACAGAGCAACAACAAATAAATAAGCAGTGCTTTGAGGTTTTCGGGGGAGTCTAACAGTATCTGAGTACAGAAATTGAACAAACAGCGATAAAATAACATGGTCATCATTGACTAAATAATTACAAAATAATAATAATATCTTTATCTTTTAATCTTTAATAAATAATCTAATCCTCTGATGTAGATATAACATGGATACACACGTTGTGATATTGATGCTATATTGTTCAGCCCTAATAATGTTGTAAATAAAGGCTTCAAACGTCGAATGAGTCAGTTGGCGTTTTTGTGTGGAGTTTGCATGTTCTCCCTGCGTTCGTGTGGGTTTCCTCTGGGTGCTTCGATTTCCCCCACATGCCAAAGACATACTGTACAGTTGAATTGGGTGGGCTAAATTATCCATAGTGTATGAGTGTGAATGAGTGTGTGTGGATGTTTTCCAGAGATGGGTTGCGGCTGGAAGGGCATCCGCTGCGTAAAAACGTGCTGGATAAGTTGGTGGTTCATTTCGCTGTGGCAACCCTGGATTAATAAAGGGACTAAGCCAAAAAGAAAATGAATGAATTAATGTATCACTAGTACTAACTATTAATTTTGTTTTGCCCATGTGGTTTTGACTCTATAAAAATGCAGGTCTCTATTGTCTTGCATTTTATGAATCCCCAATGACCATAGTTTCAGTTAAAAAAGCTCTTTAAAGATCTACTGAAGTATAAAGTCACTTGGTTGGCTCCATGATATATGCAGGTGAATGAATCTCTATGCATTGTGAAAAAGCCACTATGCATTGTTTCATTGTTTCCGCACAAACATCCTGGGAGTTGGCCGATTATTTATCCAACCCAATGCACTGACAAAACTCACTCTAAAAGTCTTTTGTGGCTTAACACAGCATTTGCGGAAGCGAAATACAAAACATTATACAATAGCCAGACATCAAGAGACAGCAGCTTCATAAACGATGCTCATGTTTAATGATAAACAGGTCACATTTTAATTTAACGCAAAATTATTGCTATTAATAAACCATTAACTATGAATTTTACCACAACAAATGCATAATTTGTTGGTTATTAACAGTTATTATGTTTGTAATGTATTTATTTTCCTCCAGCTTAGTCTCTTATTTATCAAGGTCACCATAGTGGAATGAACTTACAATGTTAGTAGTTATGTTTAGGTATTAGATTAGAGATGCAGAATAAGATCAAGCAGAATATGCAGTTTATAAATACTAATAAACATCCATATTTTAATAATAGGCACTAGTTTATAGTGAGAATTGTTACTTAAACTAAAGTGTCCTGAAAAAATACATATATTAATATATTAAAAAGTTGCAGGGCTCCACACAATTCATTCATGTTGCCCCAACACAAAGCGATTTTAAGTTGATGTTAAGCGAATTTGCTGTAACAAATTTAAGTAGACTGAAAATAAAACATTTAAGACGTCCCCCCAAAAATCTCAATAATTGAGTTGTTTTAGCTTATTGTAAATAAGTAGTAAACAAGCAGCAGCACAAAAGTCACTCGATCATACTGTATCTACAATACAAAAGCTGTAACTTCCACCAAAGCCTGTTATCAGAGCTGCTTTGGCCCTTAGATGAGTTTCAGAGCGATACACAGCAATTAAATGCAAAGAGACACCTTTAACTAAAGCCACGTGTGTAATGTAAAACCTTTAGTGTAATGATGAACACAGTGAATGCTCCTGTCTGACAAGTTTAACTGCTCCACACAAATCACCAGCTCTCTAATTCACATTACTCGCTAATTCCCATTGGAAACTCATGACAACTGTTATGGGAAAACATGCATGTGTTGGGTGTGTGTGTGTGAGTCAATAATATGTGTATAAACGTGTGTCAATAACAAAGAGCACTTCCAACAACGTACATAAAGATTTATCAGTCTGTATAACAACACAGAAATAAATAAGTAACATCATAAACCATTACAAAGTAATATTACGCGTTATTCAACTCAATAACATGTGTATAAATGTGTTTCAATAACAAAGAGCACTTTGAATAATGTACATAAAAATATTATCAATCTGTATAACAACATATAAATAAATAAGTAACGTCATAAACCGTTTAAAAGTAATATTACGCGTTATTCAACTCAATAATATGTGTATAAATGTGTTTCAATAACAAAGAGCACTTCCAACAACGTACATGAACAAATGGCCAGTCAGTATAACAACAAAAAAATAAATAAGTAACGTCATAAACCATTACAAAGTAATATTATGTGTTATTCAGATCAATAATATGTGTATAAATGTGTGTTAATAACAAAGAGCACTTTTAATAATGTGCATAAAAATATTATAAATCCGTATAACATATAAATAAATAAATAACATCGTAAACCATTAGAAAGTAATATTACTCGTTATTCAGTTCAATTATTTCTGTTTAAATGTGTGTCAATAACAAAAAGCACTATTAACACTGTACATAATAATATTATCAGTCAGTATAACAACACAGAAATAAAATGGAAACGTCATAAAGCATTAGAAACTAATATTGCATGTTATTCAGCTTAATAACATGTGTATAAATGTGTGTCAATAACAAAAATCACTTTCAACAACGTACATACAACAATTATCAGTCTGCATAACAACACAAAATATATAACTAACGTCAGATACTATCAGAAAGTAATAATACTCGTTATTCAGCTCAATAATATGAGCATAAATGTGTGTCAATAACAAAGAGCACTTTTATTAATGTGCATCAAAATATTATCAGTCTGTATAACAACACATACATAAATAAGTAACGTAATAAACCATTAGAACGTAATATTACGCGTTATTCAGCTCAATAATGTGTGTATGAATGTGTGTCAATAACAAGGAGAACTTCCAACAATGTACACAAAACAATTATCAGTAAGTAGAACAACACATACATAAATAAGTAACGTAATAAACCATTGGAAAGTAATATTACGCGTTATTCGGCTAATAATAACCATGTATTAGCATCCTAATCAACAATACAAGGGCTGGACATCGTATATCATTTAAAAACATGTACAATATGTTGAATCCTTACAGAATAACTCTAAATATCTAAAGCAAATGCATGTGTGTTTATGAATTAACTTACGCGCGTTATTGTTGTTAACGCTCATAACATTAACAGAAGTGTGTTTCTTACCTGGTCTCGCGCTGGAAATGTTTCTCAACTCGTTGCGGTTTTTTTCATTCAGAGAGATTTACATTATCGCTGTTTCATCACCATCATCATAAGAGAGTCCACGTCGCGGAAAGAAAGAAACCGTGTGGAAACGCCTTCGTGACATGCAGCGGAGTATTGTTGAAGGAAACAACGCACTGGAGACCACTATTGGACACACGAGCTGTCAGTCACTGTTTCGCACGAAGGCGATTGGATGCCAGACCGAGGGACCCGCTCGTTTAAATGTGTGACGCAAATACTAGGGCCCGCCTCCTTTTAGTGATAGTAGTGAATGAAATGGAGGGCGGGTCTCTCTCTCTCTCTCTCTCTCTCTCTCATGAATCTTTTTGATTTTTGTTAATATATACTTAAAATAAAATAAAAAAACAGCAGTGTAAATGTTTAATAGTTGTTTTTAGTGCACTGTGAATATAGAGTTGGGTATGTACACTTACCGGCCACTTTATTAGGTACACCTGTCCAACTGCTTGTTGACACTAATTTCTAATCAGCCAATCACATGGCAGCAACTCAATGCATTTAGGCATGTAGACATGGTCAAGACGATCTGCTGCAGTTCAAACCGAGCATCAGAATGGGGAAGAAAGGGGATTTCAAATGGCTTGTTGATGCTAGAGGACAGAGGAGAATGGCCAGACTGGTTCCAGATGATAGAAAGGCAACAGTAACTCAAATAAGCACTCGTTACAATCGAGGTCAGCAGAAGAGCATCTCTGAACACACAACACGGCCAACCTTGAGGCGGATGGGCTACAGCAGCAGAAGAGCACACCGGGTGCCGCTCCTGTCAGCTAAGAACAGGAAACTGAGGCTACAATTCACACAGGCTCACCAAAACTGGACAATAGAAGATTGGAGAAACGTTGCCTGCTCTGATGAGTCTCCATTTCTGCTGACACATTCGGATGGTAGAAAAAGGGATTCCCGCCATTTTCATATTTATTTCAACGTGTTTTCGTGCCTAAATAGAATAAAGGTTGTTGCTAGATTGGATGTGTTTATGCCAGAATGCATTGCAGTGTAACCAGCAAGTGCTAATGGCGGAGGAGGAAACCCGCACGGTTTTAAAAATACTCCTTTACTGTGTCACAAAATAAAGTTTTAAGAGTTTTTCAGGCGAGAATGTTGTTGTTTTAAACTCGAATCGGCAGTTTATTCACAAAGATATCGCTTCTTTAACGATGTGGCTCAGCTTATGCGGACTCCGACTCCCAGCCTGCCAGCGGGAGCTCCGTCATCAGCTCCCCGCCAGAGTAACTTTACTTCGGCCAGGCCATCTCGGACGTACCGCTGGATCTCATCTCTCCATTGTAGTTAAAACATGATATTTAATACATCTTGGGAATATCTAACGGACAGTTTTTGGTCTTATAAATCTATTATTTATTCTCAGCTGTATTATTTTGGCAGTGTTATTTTGTTACCTTTTATAATTGTCTTTAATTATGTTACCGTGTTGTACGCTGTTTATCTTTGTTAACCAAATTGTTTGACGTAATCTTTATTTCTTATTGTGTGTTTAATTACCATTGTAGTTTATTAAATCTGATAATCAAAGACACGTGTCTGTGTATAATATCTCATTTTAATTCACATTTATATGAATATATGTGTACATTTTCTTAAATCAAAAATGTAGATTTATAATATTAATATAATATTAACTAAATAATTTTATTGGTAATGTACAGTGAAACTGATGAATCCATGGTGAGGTAAGTGACGTTATGAAGTACACTGCTGTTCCATTTGAAGGAGCACCCGACTTGTGTCCTCGCATCCTCGGGAGTTTGTTCTTCCAAGTCTGAACTTGGCAGGTCTGAACTTCCAAGGACGCAAGTCCGAACTTTGCGTAATTGGTATTGGAAACAGCCGGAGAGTAGGGAGAGTTGTACCATACGTATAGTTTTGTATGTGTGTGTGTGTGTTTGGTCACTCACCGGTGCTGTTGCTGTAGGTGCGGACGGTCGTTGTGGTTGTGGGAGGCGGTGAATCAGAGTCCATTGACGCTGTGTCGTCGTCTTGGGAACATCCTGCTTGGATGGCACGAAGGTAACTATGGCTACGGGAGCGGAAGCATGTTGGCATGGGGACGTCAGGCGGATCCGAGCATCGGGGGTGAGGATGGATGTCTTCCAGCTCATCTGCATAATGCTGGCTCATCTCCATGTCTCGCATCTGATCACACAAACACAGGTCTGTTTGTGTCGGTGTGATTGTGTGTGTGTGTGTGTGTGTCTGTTGATTTTAAAGAAACAAATACTCTAACATACAGAACTGCAATGAGTAGAACAGTCATTGTGTAACAGAGCGTCATGCCATAATTTAATCAGTTCTAATATTAATATGTATTTTAGTGCGGTCAATAGAAATGTGCAGGCAAGATCAACAGGTGGCGCCAAACTGTATAAATATGAATCATTTGTATTTGATTGTGTGTACCTGAGTGTGAGCGAGTGTTAGAGTGTGTATGTGTGTGCATGTGTTTGTGTGTGTTTGTGTGCATATCTGTTTGTGTGCCTGATTGTGTATGCAAGTATGTTTTAGTGTATGTGTGTGTGTTTTTGTCTGTGTGGGTACGTGATTAGGGTGTGTGTGTAAGTGTTTGTGTATACCTGTGTGTATGTCTTATAGTGTGTGTACTTGATTGTGTGTGTTTGTCTGAGCGTGTGAACCTGATTGTGTGGGGGCGTGTGTTTGTGTGAGCATATGTTTGTGTGTACCTGATTGTGTGTGTGAGTGTGTGTGTGTACTTGTGTTTTTGTGTGTATATGTATCTCTCTGTGTGTGTTTGTGTGTACCTGAGCATGTGTTAAAGTGTGTTTGTGTGTGCTTGTGTTTGTATGTGTGTGTGTGTGTGCATTTGTATGTACCTGATTGTATGTTTGAATGTGTGTTTACCTGTGTGTGTGTGTGTTTACCTAAGTGTGCATATGTGTGTGCATGTGTTTGTGTGCGTGTGTACCTGTCTTTATGTGTGTGTGCGTGTATCTGATTGTAAGTGCGTGTGTGCACCAGTGTGTGTGTATGTGTGTTTGTGTATATGTGTACCTGAGGGTGCGTGTGTGTGTGCATGAGTTTGTGTGTGTTTGTGTGCATTTGATGGTGTGTGAGTGTGTGTGTGCGTGTGTTTGTGTACCTGAGTGTGTATGTGTGTACCTGATTGTGTATGTTAGTGTGTGTGTGTTTTTGTGTTTGCATGTGTTTGTGGATGTATTTGTGTGTACCTGTGTATGTGTGTGTACCTGATATTGCATGTTAGTGTCTATGTGTGTGGGTGTGTTTTTACCTGATTGTGTGTGTGAAAGTGAATGTGTGCATGTGTGTGTGTGTGTGTGGATATTTACCTGACTGATGCAGCTGCCTCGGCCCAGTGTACTGCAGCCCTGACTGAAGTCATCATCATCCCAGTTGGGGAATGGAGATCCTCCTCCAATGCAGTCCAGATTATCCAGACTGCGGTTCCCAGAAAACTCTCGCAGAGACGGAAGACAGCTGAGGACAAGAGCGGGACGGGAGTCAAGAGAAGATGAGAGAAAAAGAAAAAGCAGGAGATGAAGTCATGAGGTCAGAGGTCACATGCAGCTCCTGTGCTCTATAGTCTACCTCAGGGGTTTTCAAACTGGGGCCACAAGAGCCCTGAAATATTTAGAGAAAAATAATGATTTTAAAAAATGATACATAAAAAAAAAAAAATTTATATATATATATATATATATATATATATATATATATATATATATATATATATATATATATATATATATATATATATATATATATATATATATATATATATAATTAAATAAATGTGCAAGAACTGTGAAAAAAGAAAAAAATTAATAATAAATAATTTTAGAAAAACAAATTATACAAAAACTGAAAAAAATGCACTAAAATAAAAATTAATTAATTAAATAAATAAATAATTATATATTATTAATAAAAATAAACAAATACAAAACTGTGAAAAAATAAAAGAGAAAATATTAAGTACTAAAATACATAAATAGCTATATAAACTGAGGAAAAAGTAAATTATAAATAATTATAAAACAAAATAAATAAAAATAATAATAATAAATAAATAAACGGTGAAAAAGTAAAACAGAAAGCATTATGTACTAAACAAAAAAATAACTAAATAATCTGATAAAAAGTAAAACAGAAATAATTTGTAGTACAATAAATGATTGAATAAATAAAAAATCTAATATTTATAATTTAATAATAAAATTTATTCAAAAACTGAGAAAAAATAAAACAGTAAATATTATGCACAAATATAAATAAATGAATAAACTGTGAAAAAGGAAATCATAAACAATTATAAATCCAAATTAATTAATAAACAAACAAATAATTAAATAATATTTCAACTTAATAATAAACTTAATTCAAAAACAGGAAAAAAAGAACAAATATTATGCACTAAAATAACTAAATAAACTGTGGAAAAAGTAAATCACAAATAACTATGTAATGAAACAAACAAACAAACAAATGAATAAATAAATATATATTTTAATAAAAAATAAATACAAAACTGTAAAAAAGTAAAACATAAAATATTATGCACTTAAATAAATAAATGACTAAATAAAGTGTGGAAAAAGTAAATCATAATTATAAAACAAAACAAACAAACAAATAAATAAAAATAAATAAATAATATTTATATTTTAACAATAAAAAATAAATAAATACAAAACTAAAAAAGAAAAAGAGAAATATTATGCACTAAAATAAATAAACAAATAATATTTTTATTTCAATAATAACATATTATAATTCAAAATTTAATTCAAAACACTAAAATAAAAATAATAATGATGCCATGGCCATTAACTCTTATTTTATGGTGTCTTATATATTGAGTGATTTTTAATTTTTTTAATTTAAGTGTTTTAAATGAAATTTTAATTTGAATATGTTATTGTTGAAATAAAAATATTGTTTATTTATTTAAATAGATGTAAAATAGAGATTGAAAACCCCTGATCTACCACACCAAAAGCAAATGGAAATGGTGAAGCCATAACAAAAACTGCTTAAGAAACTTTTATTATGAAATGTAACATTTTTCTAGTTTTGTTTACAAAATGATCATCCATCCATCCATCTATAATGGTGTTTTTACTGATCTGAGATCTAAAAACTGCAGCTCTAAATCAATTCCTAAAAACATAACTCCTTCAAACAGGTCGACACTCAAGTCCAGTTCCCATTCAGCACCATTCAGAACCATTGAAGCGGTTTGGGTGAGAATCAGCAGAGCTCACAAACTCTGAAGAGGCTTTCTGTCTTTCAAATTGACCAAACATAAGATCATATCAAAGCTAGACTTCATCTAGAAAACCTCCTCAGAGTCAGAGACTGAACATCTCAGAGTAAGAGAAGCCGTCCACGCCAATTAATCAATGCAGCAGTTTTCAGTCAGCACTCCTAATCTGAGAGGATCTTGATCAAGCAGTGTTGTTGCCATGTCTCCGTCTGTTCGAGCGAGCGAGCGGTCAGTGAGGATAAATCTGCAGGCTCTCCTCACTGCACTGACCTGACCGAGCGTCCGATCTGCTGCAGGGTGCTGATGCTGTGGAGGGGAGACCAGAGAGCCTCCAGATCCCCCTGCAGCATGGAGTAATCCAGCAGACGGCTGAGAGAGGCGGGGCACAGCGTGAGAGAGGGATGAGCTTATGCACAGGAGGAGGAGCTTATATTTTAATAAAGAGCGGGGTGTGTCACTCTCTTACATACAAAGAGGGAGGAGCATATACACACAGGAGGAGGAGCTTATGCAGACAGAGGAGGAGCTTTCATACACAGAGGGAGTACTTTAAACACAGGGTAAGGAGCTTATATGCACAGAGGAGGGGCTTATACAACATAGAGGGAGGAGCTTATACACAGGGTAAGTAGCTAATATACACATGCGAGGGGCTTATACCACATAGAGGGAGGAGCTTAAGTACACAGGGTAGAGGCTTATACTACACCAAAGGAGGAGCTACATACAGAGGAGAGGGGCTTACACTACATTAAAGGAGGAGCTTATATACACAGAGGAGAGGCTTACACTACACCAAGGGAGGAGCTATACACAGAGGGAGGAATTTTGACACAAGGGAGGGTCTAACACTACATAGAAGGAGGAGCTTAAACACACGGTAAGTAACTTGTACACAGGGGAGGGGCTTACACTACACAAATGGAGGGGCTTATATACTGATAGTAGCTTACACTACACAGAGGGAGGGGCTGACTTACTCAAGGGGAGGAGCTTATACACACAGGGAAAGGACTTTTGACACAGGAGAGGGGCTAAAACTATATAGAGTGAGGGGCTTACATGCACAGTGGGGGAGGGAGCGTCTACACAGGATAAGGAACTTATAGACATAGAGGAGGGGCTTACAATACCTAGAGTGAGGAATTTAAGTACATAGGGGAGGGGCTTACACTACATAGAAAGAGGGATTTATGTACACTGAGAGGGAGGGGCTTACATACACTGAGAGGGAGGGGCTAATCCTGCACACAAAGGGAGGAACTGAACTAGGCTTATGTAGTTTTAAAGCTACATATAAAATAACTTCTATTTTTATGGTGTAGTATTATCCTGGCAAAGATATTTTTGACACAAAATGTAATTAACCATTATTGAATCATGTATATATATATATATATATATATATATATATATATATATATATATATATATATATATATATATATATATATATATATATATATATATATATATATAATATAATATAATATTATATACAACTTTAAATACACTCTAAAAAAACATTTAAAAAAATGTCTGATGGTTAATCATACTAAATGTTTACTATTTTAGGTCCGTTAGGATTACCTAAATCATTTAAATTTGCTAAATGCCAGAATAATGAGAGAATTTCTTTTTGAGAAATTTTTGATTAATTTCTAGACAGTTAAACGTTTACACACATTTCCTTGGTATTCTTTAGCTTTGCTTTTAAACTGTATATCTATGGTCAAATGTTTTGGGTCTCCTTCAACAAGCTTCTCACAATAGTTTGCAGGAATTTTGGCTCATTCCTCCTGACAGAATTGGTGTAACTGAGTCAGATTTGTAGGTTGTCCTGCTCGCACAAGCTTTTTCAACTCTGCCCACACATTTTCTTTAGGATTGAGATCAGGGCTTTGTGATGGCCACTCCAAAACATTCACTCTGTTGTCTTTAAAGCACATTTGAACTAGTTTGGCAGTATGCTTAGGGTCATGGTCTGTTTGGAAGACCCATTTGTGGCCAAGTTTTAATTTCCAGGCTGATGTCTTGAGATTTTGCTTCAGTATTTCTCCATATAGTTCTTTCTTCATGATGCCAACTATGCTGTGAAGTGGACCAGTCCCTCCAGCAGCAAAACAGCCCCACAACATGATTCTGCCGCCCCCATACTTCACAGTAGGGATGGTGTTCCTAGGCTTGTAAGCTTTCTCCTTTGTTAAATGCAACACTGGTCATTATGGCCAACAGTTCAATCTTAGCTCCATCAGAGCACAGGACATGTCTCCAAACATCAGTCTTTTTCCCAGTGTAATTTAGCAAATTGTAATCTGGCTTTTTTGTTGATTCTGGCTTGTTGATTTTCCCATGTTGTCACACAAGGAAGCAGTGTGTTTGAGCTTTTCCTTCAATATTATTCAACAGCTGTGCGTCCAATTAACTCAAATGTGGTCAATTAGCCAATCAGAAACTTCCAAAGCCTTGACACCATCATCTGAGCTTTATCAGAGGCAGAATAATCTTATTGTGTGTAAACTTGAATTTCAAGAAAAGTTATAACAATTTCTCCAAAAAATCTCTCGTTATTCTGCTATTAAGCAAAACAGAAACACATTTGTATATATATATATATATATATATATATATATATATATATATATATATATATATATATATATATATATATATATATATAACCAAAATAAGTATAAATGAAAGGCAGCACCATAAACAACATTGCAATTTATATGAAACTGTTGTTCTGTATTATACGAGGCTTACATTATATGAGGTAAAGACTTCTTGGAGATATCAGATACCCATTGTATTTGGAAACATGTTTAACAAAGGACTCAAATTAGATGTTGGATAGTCAAACTCATGCACCTTTTTGCAATCAACACATATCCAGTAAAATCTGATCTGTCCCAGATACCTGTGAGAAAAAAATCATAATAGACTGACAGTGCCAGTGCAGACTTCACTGTAAAACACCAAAGAAAAAGATGTGCTGTGTTTCCATGTGAACAGCAGAAATTCAGTGAGCATCGCGGCATATGGAGAGAAGAGACACTAGCTGTGCTTAATCTAGCACATGAACAGGCACAGCTGGATTCTGATGCATGCATGAGAGAGAAATCAACACAGTTAAACTCCATCCCCAATTCAGACGCCATGAAATAACACAGCTCACGCCTCAGACGGGGGCTCTGGCGTCCTGACAGACCACCACTGAGTGTTTCTGTGTTTGTATCCTAATATATCACCAGCCTTCTGCGCAGAAATGAATTACAGTGACATACAGCATTAACGTTTGCGCTGTATACAGTCCCTCCAGGATTTTTTGAGACTAAAATGATCGATTATGTTGCGAGGTTTTGTAAACCGTGCTCCAAATTTAGCATTTCTTTGATTGCTTTGCTGGGAAAATATACTCAAATACAAACTTACTTTCTTGAGGGGAACTGGTCACTTAGTGATTGCTGTGTTGCGCGTAGGTAGCTCTGCCTCCGCGCTGCGCTTTTAGGTGAGGGTTTGGGACTCCCGTCAGAATCTTCACTATCCTCCAGGTCTGCCATGGCCTTCACATAACTTCCGCTCCGCATCCGTCTACAGGGGATCTCACCCATTGGACCACTTCTGCCCAGAGTCCCTGACCACTCACCGGTGGACGGCATCTGAGCAAACACCAACAGACAAACTTTGTGAATGCATGAAAATCAGTCACAAGGCCTCATTTCTGAATCACTACTCTGGCTGGATTTGATCAAAAGTTTGCTGTATTTGATCCTACATTTAGTGTGAGCATTTAAAAAGGCTGTCGAGAGGCTAAATGGTCTATAACAGGGCTATTGCCCCGAGAAAATTTGTTCTGGCCCTCCAAATAGTGTGACCAAGACATAAAAATAAATTTAGTACAGTCGAAAAACGGCCGCTATAGCTATGAACCCTAGTAGCAAAGAATTCTGGCCCAGATTTGGCAAAAAGCTGGCACAGCAGGCATTCATCCGGCACTGGCATACAGCATGTGGGCCAAACATGGCCCGGGTTTGGCAGAGGTGGCACCGTCTTTAAGGCGGCACACAAGATTTGGGCCAGATGAAAAACGTAGTATTTGGCCCAGATTTAAAAATTTGATAAGTGGGCCATGTGAGTTTGGCCAGTCTTGACCCACATTTAAAATACACTAAAATCGTTTTTGAGTAAAGAAAAAAAAATTCTACCAATCAGGTCACTTTGAGAAAAAGCGTGCCCATAGTGTGCCTAAAGAGCATCACTCCATGGGTTTATCAATTTCATTGCAATCGTGACACACCAACCTATCTGGCCCAGTTCAGGCCCAGTTATGAGTTATTAACTTGGCTGAGGCTTGGCCCAGATATGGTCCGTGTTTAGCTCTTGTCTGGAAGCCAGATTTGGTCCAGTCATGTACCGTAATTCACTGCGGCATGTGGGCCAAGCAAAACCTGATTGTGTGGGCCAGAGCTGGGCCAGAGAAATTTTGCTATGTGGGAAGTGACGTGCGTCTGTTCAATTCAGTATGAGCTGCAGAGGCTGCGCAGAGCGCGAGTCACCATAAGCGACAGCCGAAAACATTTGGATACGTTTTGTAGAAAATGTACAATGCACTGTAATCATTAATAGAGATGCAACGATTAGCTGATTTCACTATTCCCTGCGCTTTAATTCGTCACAAGTAATTATTCGTAAATGCTTCTCTAAGCCGCATTTCTGTTGCACGGAAAAGTTATCAAGTTGCCAACTGTGCGCTAGTTTAAAGTTCCAAGTATGTACACCGAGGCTAATACACACGCACACTGGATTAACCATAGCAGCGGCCGTTCCCATATCACGTCTTGCAAGTTTGTTATTTCTAATGTAAGAATGACAATATGCGCACACAAGCGGAGCAACGCGCTTTCCTCTGTCCGAGCATACGCAGTAGAAAACATCTGACGGTGAGAGTTGTGCGTGCCTTTCATTCATGCATTCATTCATTCATTCATTCATTCATTCATTTTCTTGTCGGCTTAGTCCCTTTATTAATCCGTGGTCACCACAGCGGAATGAACCGCCAACTTATCCAGCAAGTTTTTATGCAGCGGATGCCCTTCCAGCCACAACCCATCTCTGGGAAACATCCACACACACATTCACACACACACTCCTACCCTACAGACAATTTAGCCTACCCAATTTACCTGTACCGCATGTGTTTGGACTGTGGGGGAAACCGGAGCACCCGGAGGAAACCTACGCGAACGCAGGGAGAACATGCAAACTCCACACAGAACACCAACTGAGCCGAGGCTCTAACCAGCGACCCAGCAACCCTTTTGCTGCGCCGATCTACTGCGCCACAGCTTTGCCCGCGTGCCTTTCAGTGCAATGTAAACAAAATATATGTTAACTACACTGGATTTTACTCACCCTTCCTCGCACCTGCAGAAAGTGGCAGCCCAGATCCTGCTGGACGGATTTAGACTTCAGCAGGGTGCGATCCAGCGTTGCCGACCCCTTCTGGCACACTTGTCTAGTGGGTCCTAAAGTAAGCGTGGACCAGGGTCCCGCTTTACTAAAGTTCCCATCGAACATCTGCGCTCTCCCTCCTCCGATCCCTCCAGGAGCCGGGAGTGCAGGGAGCGGCTGATGCTTCAGGTCACTGTTACTCTTTGAGGATTTCAACGTGTGCTCGCTAATAGTGCTGTAGCCCTGCATGTAATATCTAGACGCCACCTGACTATCCGGACCTGGTCCAGATCCCACACCTTGCCGACCTAAAGTCATCATGGCCATGGGGTTTCTATAGTTACTTACATCACTATCTAAGTCGTCAGAACTCCAGTATCCAGACATATTAGATCTGGGCCTTCGCTTGGCCGTTCCTTCGCTCTTCGCTCGATCTTTGCTTTTGCTCCTGTGATGTTTGTCATCGCTGCTCGATGATCTGCTGTTGCGACCGTTCATGTTTGCTTTGATGGCGGAGTTTTCAAGAGACTGGGATTTAGCGAAAAGTTTCTGGACGGAGTGAACTAAGTAGCGGATTTTCCCCGGGCTGTCTGTGCGCTGCTGTTGCTGCTGTTTCGTCGTTGTGACTGCGGTGCTGCGGTGAAACTGTAACGTGCTGAATCCGTCCTGCTGGCCTGGCAGCTGCTTCTCAAACTGGTCCAGGAGATTCGGTGGCAACCGGTTCATCTTTCCTGCCCCTATAAATGCCAAAAGAGCAGTAAACTGTTAAAACTTGCTATATCAACCACTGTGATATCTGTTAATGACCAGTCTCTGTATTTGGGGATTCACAACTCTGCTGAAAAAACAGCTTAAACCAGCATAGGCTGGTTGGCTGGTTTTAGCTGGTCAACCAGACTGGTTTTAGAGGGGTTTTGGCCATTTCCAGGCTGGTTTCCAGCCATTTCCAGCCTGGTCTTAGTTGGTCAGGCAGAAAATGACCAGCTAAAACCAGCTTGACCAGCCTGGTTTAAGCTGGACATAGCTGGTTTTGGCTGGGCTCCCAGCCTGGCTAGGCTGGTCAAGCTGGTTTTAGCTGGTCATCTCCCAGCCTGACCAGCTAAGACTAGGCTGGGAGATGGCTGGAAACCAGCCTGGAAGTGGCCAAAACTAGAGATCTGCGCGGGACTAAATTTTGAATCCGGGTCCCGCCCGCACCCGCCAAGTTTTTGCCCGAACCCAACCACTCCCGCTTATATTCAGCATTTGTTGTCCCGCTGCCCGCCCCACCCCGTTTTCTACCCGCCGCGCCCATTCCCGCTAACTGGAAACCACCAAACAACAAACAAGCTAAACGCAGCATCATGCTGTCTCTTTCACACATATACATGCGCGTGCGCACTCGCTCGCTCGGGAGTGAGGAGCCGGGAGCGATATTGTTGAACCGCCCACTCCCATCCAAAATTAAACCAGTTACCGACCGCTCCCGCACTTTATTCGGAAATTTATTCCCACGCTGCAGAAATGTGGTCGGGTCCCGCGGCTGTACTGTGGGAATGCAGACCTCTAGCCAAAACCCCTCTAAAACCAGCCTGTTTGACCCGCTAAAACCAGCCAACCAGCCTAGGCTGGTTTAAGCTGGTTTGTTCAGTAGGGAAGTGTTTATTTACAGTTGTGAATTGCAAAATTTGATGTTGATCTCTGCTTTGTCCACATTTGATGTTGATAATTCAACTCTACAGTTTAACAAAGTGACTTTAATTGGCATTTTAGTAGTTTGAGATAATGTAATGTATAATAATAAACAATATATAGAGGAATAAGTCTGCTAAATAACACAAAATGTGCTGTAGGTTTATTATAAAGTTATTACAGTATAATATACAACACCAACCCAGATAATACAGCACTGCAGATTATTAAAATATCAGTTAAAGTCACAGTGGAAACCCACACCAACACGGGGAGAACATGCAAACTCCACACAGAAACGCCAACTGACCCAGCCGGGACTCCAATCAGCGACCTTCTTGCTGTGAAGCCACAGTGCTAATTACTGAGCCATGGTGTCACCGTAATGTAATATTGTTTACTTTTAATTATTGCTATTGTAAAAGAAGAGGTATGCAAGGATACTTGAATT
Source organism: Danio rerio (assembly GCF_052040795.2). Classification (NCBI taxonomy): domain Eukaryota; kingdom Metazoa; phylum Chordata; class Actinopteri; order Cypriniformes; family Danionidae; genus Danio; species Danio rerio. The sequence goes on from NC_141026.1 coordinate 2,383,538, forward strand.
GAATTTAATTGAACATTAATCAGCACGAAATACTTAACCAGATATAGTTGCGGATCCGCTGGTGATCATAGCGGTCCGTCCCACTCCGAGACCCATTCCCATGGACATAGAGGTGCCCATGGTGCCAGTGCTGATTCCTCCGATGCTGTCGGCTCCCGAGGGCCCGAACTCACCCTGGTCAAAGTGTGAGTTGTAGTGGATCCTGGGGAAGGTGCTGCTGGAGGACAGCTGGTTGTTGAGGGGCATCAGGCAGTCGGGCGGCAGGCCTCCGGGTCCCGGCGCCGGGGAGAAATGGTGAGGGTCCAGCGCTCCGTAATGATCCATTGCTGACGGTAAGAGGTACGGGGTGTGGGATGGCGGGTACACAGAGCCCAGGTGAGCGGGAGAGCGAGGCGGCTCGCAGTCGGACAGGTGACGGGTGCGCTGGGGGGTGAAGGCTTTCATGGCAGAATGGGGGAACGCCCCCCCACCCTAAACCTGGAGCATGAGCCCGCCGGGGAGAAACAGAAACCCTGCAGACAAACAACAGAAAAGTGGATATAGTAATGGACAAATGGTTAACCTATGGCTCAAAAATGACCCCTAAACAAGCAAACAAACACACCCTCAACACTTAGGCCGTACTCACACTAGGTACAGTTGCCTCGAACCGGGCCAAAGCACGCTTGTCCCCCCTCCCGTCTCCCCCGATGGCCCGCGCTCACACCACAAACGGGCTTCGGCACGCTTACGTTATCGCTGCTGCGCTGTTCAGTGAGAAGCGCTCTCTCACCCAGCAGCACAGTGGAGATTTCTCTAGTTATATCGTTTCAGTCGTTTGATATGCCGTCAAATATTTCGCCAAACAGTCCTTAGAGATGCGGGGGCACGCAGTCAGATATTTCGCCGAACAGATCCGCCACTTTTGGCGCTCATAAACAATCATAAAGCCCTCGTGCTGCAGGAATGAGGAGGTCTGCTGAAGGCGCGCAGCTGTCATGCAGTGAGGGGTTTGCGTCTTTAATAAACTACGGCAGTTTGCGTTGACTGAACAGTAAGAATTATTAATAAATCCATATGAAACAGTGCCTTAAAAGTCATGTCTCGCTTTCAGTTTCGGGCTTTGGCGCGTTTTGTACTCACACACAAGCCCAAGTGAACCGGGCTCACCTCTTCCAACCAGGCCAGGGCCGGCCGAGTGAAACGTGCTTGAGCCCGATTCAGCGCACTCACACTTCTCAAACGATCCGGGAAACGGGCCTGGGCACGGTACGGATGGCATAGTGTGAGTAGGCCCTTATTTCTCTTTTGTGCCTTTAAAGGTCCCGGGAAGTACTTTAAAATGTTTAATTTTTACATTTCTTTAAAAATGTTTGATGTAATCTCAACTGAAACATGAAGAGAGGGTGGGACTAAGAGTAGCCCCTCCCCTTTTTAAACTGTTATTGACTGTCAACATTCTTTAAAACATCTTCTTCTGTTTAACAAATTCTTGTTCAGCAAATTACTGTACTGTTAAAATCCCCACACAGAATTCATGGAAAGTCGCACAATGCTCTTTCTTCACGCGAGGGAACCAATAATCAGTGAGTCAAACATGCATGGTGCATTGCCGATTTCCTACCTGACATATATCGAGCGAAACACACATCCACACACACCTCTCATTTTAAACTGCTTTTAAATCACCGACATGACAAATTAAAAAGATAAAACACTAAAACTGAACAGCATGTGCTGAGCATTTATTATTGACGCAGAAACCCTCTCAACACCCGTCACACACACACACACACAAGCACGCACGCACACACATTACACACACACAGATGAACACAAACCACATCTACAGCATTGTCAGGATCTTCCTTCGACTAAATCAAAGTAAGAAAAGCATTTGTTTGCAGTGCACGCCAGGCCTGAGCTCACAGATGGGGGCTTCATGTTGGTAAATCGGATTGAAGTGCTTGATGCATAGACCGGCATCACCTGCTCCAAACTCCTGCAAATTCTCCCTTCAGGAGAGCGAAAGAGCAGCGAGAGACAGACAAACAGAGAGAAAAGTGGAGGAACGAGACGGCTGAAGCAGATCTGCACATCAGCAGGACACGCAAACAACAACACCACCACAGAAGAGGAGACGCGCAGACACCGCCATTACTTCAGCTCTGAGGAGACAAAAACAACCACAGGAGCCTGCAGATCGACACAGGTGACCGAGCATTCAAGAAAAACTCATTAAATCTCAAAAGACAACAGCAAAAATCGGCTCAACATCAAAACCAAGCTGCTACTGCGAAATACACAAGATTAAACTGCAAAAAAACATCACAGATGAGACGTCAAATCAGATATACTCTAAAGTATTTACCTATATATTACTTACATGATAAGAGATTACACATTCCAAGAGGTTTTCCTGGTACAAAAAAAGGTAAAAAAAAAAAAAAAAAAATATATATATATATATATATATATATATATATATATATATTTTTTTTAGTGACTATATATATATATATATATATATATATGTGTGTGTGTGTGTGTGTGTGTGTGTATGTTTATAGATATAATAGGATCAAGCAGCTTCAAACACTTAATACACTTCTTTGAACATACACACTCACTGGCCACTTTTTTAGGTACATCTGTCCATCTGCTTGTTGACTGTAAATTTCTAATCAGCCAATCACAAGGCGGCAACATAGGGAAGAAAGGGGTGATGATATTTATGATGATTCTGAGGGCCCATACATTTAGGGGGCCCCCAGAGACATAATAAAGGGCCCGCGATTCCCCCATCCCCCCTCACTTTCATCCGCGATCAGATCACCCCCCCACCACTGCTCTTCACTTTTATCCGCGAATCCACCCCCCCCCCCCCATCCCCTATGCTCTTCACTTTCATCCGCGATACACCCATAACCCCCCACTCACCACCTCCTACCCCTGGTCTTTATTTTCATGCGCGATACACCCCCAACACCCCAATACCCCCCCACCCCCGGTCTTCACTTTCTTCCGCGATACACCCCCAACCCCCCACCATCACCATCACCCCATCCCCAACCCACCCCGGTCTTTACTTTCATCTGCGATCATCCCTCAAACGTCCCAACCCTGCTCTTCACTTTCATCCGATATTACCCCCTACCCCCCACCGCTGCTCTTCATTTTCGTCCTCAATCACTTACTCCGCCCGCACCTGTCAACGCCACAGCCTAACGCACCATATCATAAAGCGTAAATCATCTCAGACTGGTTTCTTGAACATGACAATGAGCTCACTGTACTCAAATGGCCTCCACAGTCACCAGATCTCAATCCAATCGAGCAATCCAATAGTGGTGGAACAGGAGATTGGCATCATGGATGTGCAGCCGACAAATCTGCAGTGATGCTATCATGTCAATATGGAGCAAAATCTCTGAGGAATATTTCCAGTACCTTGTTGAATCTCTGCCACGAAGGATTAAGGCAGTTTTGAAGGCAAAAGGGGGTCCAACCCGGGACTATTCAGGTGTACCTAATAAAGTGGCCGGTGAGTTTAGTAAGTAGTCGGGTAAAAGTTTGACAAAATATTCAAATAGTCAAAAGTGAAAAGTAAAAACTGCAATATGAAGAACTTAATCAACAATTTATTGAATGCATTATAGATTATTGCCATGAGAAGAAAACAAAAGTGTGCATGAAGATAATAAACACACTGTTCAAACACTAAATCTCATCTCCTGTTTCTTTTCTTGTGAAGTGAGCTGAACGATGACCTGTGCTTTCGTGATCATGTGTTTCTCCATCTGCTCCAGTGTAATAAACTCTGAGTGAGCGTGATGCGGCTGTCAAACACAGACACACACACCGCTGTTCACTGGAGAATTACAGTAAAGCAGCATCTACACACACACACACACACACTTAGTGTGAATGTTTAACTCCAGTGTACAGGCCAGATTTACCAGACTTGTTGGTTGAGCTTCACCATCTGCTGCGGAGTGTGTTTAGCACAGGTGGGCTCTAAGACACGCACACACACTCGTTATACTGAAAACATGCGGATCACTCATTCTGACAGCAGGGGGTGCCAACAGGCTACAAATTCAGCTGGATCACTAAAGTCAAACACAAAGAATTAATGAAGACAAGAGTCACACATGTAATAAAGGAACAGTTCACCTACACTGAAACATGACTTTTTGGTGGGGTAAAATCTAATAAACTTGCTGCCATCGCTTTTACATTTGAATATTCAAGGATAACCAGCATTTCCAAAGTGAAATATTTACACATTTACTCAATGTAATAAATAAAACGAGTGGAAAAAGCTAATATTATTATTCATTGACTTGTAATATGTGCATTTTTTAACATTTGTTTGATGTGGTAAAATCTAATTAACTTACTATCATAATTTCTAAATCGTAATATTAACAGTCCAAAGTGAATATCTACACATTTACTTGATGTAATAATTTAAACAAGTGGAAAGAGTTAAATATTAATGTTCATTCACTTTTTAACGATTAAATGTGGACATTTTAACCATTTAATATGTACATTTTAAAAAAATAATTTTTGCTCTGGTAAAATCTAATAAACTTTCGATCATAATTTTTAAATTGTAATCTTAAATTCCAAGCAGCAGCACGGTGGCGCAGTGGCTAGCTCAATCGGTTCTAAGCAAGAAGGTTGCTGGTTCCAGTCCCGTCTGGGCCAGTTGGTGTTTCTATGTGGAGTTTGCATGTTCCCTCCATGTTGGCGTGGGTTTCCTATGGGTGCTCCGGTTTGCCTCACAGTCCAAACACGTGTGCAATAGGGCAACTGATGAACTATATTAGCCGTAGTGTATGTGTGTAAAATGAGAGTGTTTGGGTGTTTCCCAGTACTGGAAGGGCAAGAAAATGAATGAATGAATGAAAATGTAATGAATTTACTGTCATTATTTTTAAATTGTAATATTAAAGATCATACACAGAGATGGGTTGACGTGCTGGATAAGTTGGCGGTTCATTCCGCTGTGGCGACCCCAGATTGATAGGGGGACTAAGCCGAAAAGAAAATGAATGAATGAATGAATGAATATTAAAGGTCGAGGATAACAATTTCCAAAGTTAAATATTTAATATTTACACATTCACTTGATATAATAGAAGGAAATGAGTGTAAAGAGTTCAATATTAATATTTATTTACTAATACGTAATGTATTAAACATGTTTTGGTGTGGTAAAGTTTAATAAATCAACAGAAATTTCTAAATTTTAATATTAATTTTTAACGATAACTACAATTTCAAAAGTCAAATATTTATTATTTACTTGATTTAATAAATGAAAGGAGTGGAAAGAGAAAAATATTAATATTCAATTATTCATTAATATTCATTAATATTCATTTACTTGTAATATTTAAATATTTTCTAATTGTTGCAAATCAAGTAATTACAAAATTTTCATTCTCTGCCTATTTTTTTTTACATGCGTCAGGCCTAACAGGGTTAAGTAAATGTTACTATGTCATTCATTCATTCATTTACTTTTCGGCTTAGTCCCTTAATTAATCGCCACAGCGGAATGAACCGCCAACTTTTCCAGCATATGTTTTATGCAGCGGATGCCCTTCCAGCTGCAACCCATCTTTGGGAAACATCCACACACACTTATTCACACACATACACTACGGCCAATTTTGCTTACCCAATTCCCCTATAGTGCATGCATTTGGACTATGTGGGAAACCAGAGCACCCGGAGGACACCAACACCAACAAGGGGAGAACATGCAAACTCCACACAGAAACGCCAACTGACCCAGTTGGGGCTCGAATCAGCGACCTTCTTGCTGTGAGATAATCGTGCTACCCACTGCGCCACAGTGACGCCCGTATATCAACATGCTGAAATAAAAGTGTCTGCAACTTCGGGATCACTCGGACCCTAAACACATTGCAGTAACCCTAGATGTGTTTACATTCACGTCATCCTCAAGTTATTCAAACCGTTATATAATAAAGTGTCTGACTCAGTGTGTCTGAAATGCTGAAGGACGCTTTTCTTCATCATGTTGGACGTGAACAAGCAGGCTTTTGCTGAACAGAAAGCACTTTTTAACACAGATCCTGATTACAGGTTGGGTAAACGACCTCGAAAACAGAAACACACACACACACACACACCTCCATCATCATCATCATCATCATCATCATCATCTGAAAGCATCAATTTGCCAGAGAAACATCTCAGTCAAACTGAGGAAACCATCTGTTCACTTTACACACACACGTACACACACACACACACACACACACACACACACACACACACTGGTGTCAGGTATTGGTCAGAAACAAACGTATCCTCTCTCTCCTTAATGAAACAGATCAGATCTGCTGTTTTATATACATTTACATGCACAATCAAGACCGCCGCCAGCGATAATTAAGCGTCCAGAGTCGCTCTGCTGAAACGAGAGAGCGAGTGAGCAGTAACCTGTGCTGCTGTGGAGACACACACTCATTAACACACAGATCTGAGCAGTGTGTGGCGGCTGTAGGAACACAGTGTCAGAGACGGTCAAATCTGTTATTAGCTCATTATCTACTTCAAGTCAAGCGTTTCCTGCACGCGGACTAGAAATGTGTGTGTGTGTCCTAATAATAAGGTTTTCCTTCTGCTCTTTGGCAGGAGTTTGATGGACTGTGACTGCTTCAGTTAAAAAGAGGAATAAATAAATGCTGCGCGTCTAATTTGTCTTTTAATGTTCAAGCAAAATGTCAAAATCAGCGTGAAATCCTTTAATTGCAGCATCTGTGTGTGTGTGTGTAAGTACTAATGCTTGTGTGTGTGCGCTATTGTATGTGTGTATTGTTGCATATGCATGTGCTTGTGTATATACACTAACGGGCCACTTTTTTAGGTACACCTTACTAGTATCTGGTTGGACCCCCTTTTGCCTTCAGAACTGTTTTAATCCTTCGTGGCAGAGATTCAACAAGGTACTGTAAATATTCCTCAGAGATTTTGCTCCATATTGACATGATAGCATCACACAGTTGCTGCCGATTTGTCGGCTGCACATCCATGATGTGAATCTCCCGTTCCACCATTTCAAAGGTGCTCTATTGGATTGAGATCTGGTGACTGTGGAGGCCATTCGAGTACAGTGAATTCATTGTCATGTTCAAAAGACACGATTGACACGAGGCTCAGTACTAATGGGCCCAAATTGTGCCAAGAAAATCTCCCCCACACCTTCACACCACCACCCCCAGCCTAAACCGCTGATATAAGGCAGGATGGATCCATGCTTTCATGTTGTTGATGGCAAATTCTGACCCGAGCATCCGACTGTGTCAGCAGAAATGGAGACTCATCAGAGCAGCAACGTTTCTCCAATCTTCTATTGTCCAGTTTTAGTGAGCCTGTGTGAATTGTAGCCTCAGTTTCCTGTTCTTAGCTGACAGGAGCGGCACCCGGTGTGCTCTTCTGCTGCTGTAGCCCATCCGCTTCAAGGTTGGACGTGTTGTGTGTTCAGAGATGCTCTTCTGCAGAGCTCGGTTGTAACGAGTGCTTATTTGAGTTACTGTTGCCTTTCTATAGAAAGTAAAAGTATCTATTGTAAATATTACTCAAAGTATGAGCAAGAAGTAAACCTTTCAAAAGTACTCAAGAGTAGTGAAGTATTGCGCTGTGAAAAGCTGATGTGTGTACATGTCATTTGGGTATATGTGTAAACGTAACATTCTGTAGTGCATTTAGTTATTGCCCAGCAGGCACACAATGTCATCAGACGTTAATATTAGGTTTGATTTAGGTTGTGATGTCAGGTGACCAAAATTAATGTCTAGCCAGCGTCTAAGGACAATGTTATTTTGATGTCCAATAATGACGTCAAATGACGTTGATATTTAATTGAATTTAGTTTGTGTTAGAAAACGTCGAGCCAACATCTTAAACCAACACCATATTAACGTTAAATAATGACATTTATTCATCAAGTATGGCAACCAAAATCTAACATCTGATAGACGTCATAGTGGCAACATCCACATGATGTTAAGCTGTAACATCATTAGACGTTGATTTTTGGTTGATTTTAGGTTGATTTTAGGTTGGACGTTGGACATTGACGTCAGCCTGACATTGAGTTTTGATGTCAACGTGGTTTTCATTTCCAAACAAAATCTAAACAGTGTCTAGGTCAATGCGTGTAAAGATTTTGGATGTCTTCCTGGACACTTTTAATGCTACCAAACAGTTTGCTGCAGTTATAAATCACCCATGACTTGGGGAAGTTCATTATGAGTTGATTTACCTTCGATGTGAGATTCGATTGGACAGGAATCACAGGACTGATTTGTCTAATTCTCATAGACAGGAAAAACTATAGTGACTGCAGGTTGAAGGAAAGTAGTGGAGTAAAAGTACCGATACTGCACTAAAAATGTGCTCAAGGGAAAGTAAAAGTACTCATTTTTAAAACTACTCAGTAAATTACAATTCCTCAGAAAAACTACTCAATTACAGTCATTTGAGTATTTGTAATTAGTGACTCTACACCACTGTTGCATATTTTCTCTTTGTCGGAGCATTCTCTGTAAACCCTAGAGATGGTTGTGCGTGAAAATCCAAGTAGATCAGCAGTTTCTGAAATACTCAGAGCAGCCCGTCTGACATCAACAACCATGCCACATTCAAAGTCACTTAAATCCTCTTTCTTCCCCATTCTGATGCTCGCTTTAAACTGCAGCAGATCGTCTTGACCATGTCTACATGCCTAAATGCACTGAGCTGCTGCCATGTGATTGGCTGATTAGAAATTTGCATTAACCAGCAGTTGGACAGGTGTACCTAATAAAGTGGCCGGTGAGTGCAATTGTGTGCATGCATGTGTTTGTGTATCTGTGTGTGTGTATAATATCCCCACAACAAGTATAGTAGTCCATTTAGACCTTGTGGTGACATCTTTTGGTCTCAATGAAGAAAACAGCTTATAAATCAGACAGAACAAGGTATTATGGAAGTATAAAACTCAGATTGTTTGAGTTTAGGGCTAGAGAAAACACCATCTGTACTGTAGAAACATCATTAGAGCTATGGAGAGTCCCCATAAAGATAGCTGTACAAGTTTGTGTGCGTTAGTAAGTGTGTGTGTGTGCGTGTGTGTGAGAGACGATTGAGAGAAAGAATATATTTGGAGCTGTGAAATAGGGCAAAAAGCAGCACTGCAGAATGTAATTAGGACAAGGTTATTGTGAGACTTTCTCAGGGACACACAGCGATACCAGCCACATACACACACATAATCACACACACACACATACAGAGAGATTCACATACACAGAGAAACAACCAGACACACAAACAGAGATACGCACTGAATTCATTCATTCATTCATTTTCTTTTCAGCTTAGTCACTTTATTCATCAGGGGTCGCCACAGCGGAATGAACCGCCAACTTATCCAGCATATGTTTCACGCAGCGGATGCCCTTTCAGCTGCAACCCAGCAATGAGAAACACCCAAACACACTCATTCACACACACACACACACACACACACACACACACACACACACACACACACACACACACACACACATACACTCATACAATACGCCCAATTTAGTTAATCTAATTCCTTTATAGCGCGTGTGTTTGGACTGTGGGGGAAACTGGAGCACCTGGAGGAAACCCACACCAACACGGGGAGAACATGCAAACTCCACACAGAAACGCCAAGCTGAGACTTGAACCAGCGACTTTCTTTTTCTTATTTATTAATTATTATTAAGCAAGTTTTCTTGTACAAGTAAAATCCAAAGACAAGCACTAGTAAACAAACAAACAAACAAACAAACTCAAATCTCACACCGAGTGATTAATTGGCTATGAGAAAGCTGCAATACTAAAGTAAAAGTGATGCTAACTGATGCAAGAGGAACAACAGCAAACAAAAACAGGTTGAAAAGAAAATATATCAAGCCCAAAAATATAATCCTGCATTGCACCATTCATCATGTTCTTGATTTGTTAGCAGAAACCTCTTCACACTGAAAGCCAAACTGTCCGAAAACACACCGATTTACTGTCAAACTAAACACATGCCTACTTTTAATTAGCTGGAGCTCAGTCTGAATTACTAACAATTTACAAAAAGAGCCGAACGAAGATCATCTTCTTTGAGCAGCTGAACAAAAAGCTGATTTATTACTCAAGTGTTTAATGATGTAATCCGATACAAGGTCAAAGCAATTATTTCATTGAGATAATAATGAGCTCTCTCACAGAGGCCGTGTTTGCATAACGTGCTCGCTGTGGAAATGAAGAAGGAGCTTCTGAATTTTAAAGTTGAAATTTACAATTTTAATGCCAACGGTGTGCGGTGGAGCGTTTGACATCAGCCGAAAACACAAGGTGAACGCAGAGGACGAGAGAAGGAGCTTTACACTTAGAGAAGGTAACAGTTGATACAATGCAGAAAATGATTTAAACGCTTCATAATTTTGTGTCATTTTTTAATAGTGTTATCTAAATGCACTGAAACTAGTATACATTTACTCGATCAGCAATGCACTAAGATATTTAAAACTGCTACAAAGAGGAACAGTTAGTTTTAAAATAAAATAAAATAAAATAAAATAAAAAAAAATAAAATAAAATAAAATAAAATAAAGAAAAACTAAATAAAATAAAATAACATTAAAATTTTAATTAAATTAAATAAGATAATAAAATAAAATAAACTAACAACTAATGAATTATTCAAATTAAATAATTTAGATATTTAAAACTTTAGATATTTTTATACATAATAATTTTATATATAATAATTTAGATATTTTAATAAACAATTAAATATACAAATACATTTCTAAAAATAAATTAAATTAAATTAAAACTATTTAACAAACAACTAAAATTAAAATTAAAATATAATTAAATAAAATTAAGTTAAATTAAATTAACTATTAAATTAAATTAACGAACAAAAAATGAATGAATTAATTAATACATTTTTTGTTTGTTAATTTAATTTTATATTTAATTAACTCTTTTTATTTAATTAACTGCTAAAAAGAGCATCAATCAAATATACAACTATTTTTGTAAATAAAATAAACTGAAATAAAATAGAATTAAATATTAAATAAAATTAAATAAAATTAACAAATAAATAAATAAATGTATTAATAAATTTAGATATTTAAAACTGCTAAAAAGATGAACAATTAAATATCCAATTATATTTCTAAAAAATAAATTAAATTAAATTAAATTTAAAAAACAAGTTAACTAACAAATAAATAAAAATATTTTTATTAATAAAAATTTTAATTAAAATTTATTAAAATATAATAATAATAATGATAATAATAATAATAATAATAATAATAATAATAATAATAATAATAATATGCCAATGGGGTCAAAAAAGATAATTAAAATCAGTTCACAAAAAATGTAATCAGTTCACAAGAAAAACAGAATTATTTATTACATGATATTATTATTACGTTATTTTTATAGATTTTTTAAAAACAAAAAGAATTTATGCCTAAATCAAGAAAAAAAATTATTTAAAAGCATAACTGATTCATAATATTTTTTTTATACAGTTATTTATTATGTATTATTTTAGCTTTTTGAATAATCTTTCGCCCAAAATACATTTTCTATTCATAATTTTATTTTTAAAAATAAAAGTATATTGATTTAAGAACATTTCACACTTAAAAATAAAACAAAAATACACACAAATGTAGAAAATATACATATATATACAGCACTGCTAATATAGCACTGTATTTACAGAAAAGCTACAGTAATAACCATGCTGCTATTCTACAGGTGTGGCTGATAAATAAAAACACACTCACATTTGTAGGTCATCCTAATTCACTGCACCAAACCCAGCAGGTGAAACTTCCTGTTGAAACAAAACAAATAAGTCATTAGCATATATGCAAAACAAACCCAGCTCATTATTAATTCATGAGCCTGATGGTGGTATCTCATTTAGAAATGACTGAACAGTTTCTAAAAATCAACACTGCTGCTGTCCTGGGACGCTTCGGATGTTTTATGGATGAATAATGGGAATACAATCCGTCCGCACAGACCAGAGTCATCATCTTTACCTGTTTATCTATGAGCTCACCTTCATGCATATTTAATACAACATCACAACGCCTTCAGGACATTCAGATATTTACATAAAGACTCTGTAACACACGATATCCATATACATGTCTCTATAGTACAAAACAATATTAATATACATGTGTGGATGGGTGTGTGTGTGTGTATGTGTGTGTGCGCACGTGTGACTGCAGCTGGTCTTACTCAATCCCTAATTAATCCAATCCATCATCTCACAGACTTAATTATGTCACAGATGCAAAAATGATTGCAAGGTCAATGTGACGATAAGAGACTCAGGCAAGACGAACACACAACTGCTGAGCTGTTTTCTGTTCACATTGGAGCGGGGCTATCAGTCCTTTAGGGTGGAGCTATCTGTCACTTAGGGCGGAGCTATCAGTAATTTAAGGTGGAGCTATTAATTATTTAGGGGGGAGCTATCAGTAATTTGGGGCGGAGCTATCAGTCCATTAGGATGGATACAATCAGTCATTTAGGATGGAGCTATTAGTAATTTAGGGTGGAGCTATTAATTATTGAGGGCGGAGCTATCAGTAATTTGGGGTGGAGCTATCAGTCCATTAGGACGGATACAGTCATTTAGGGCGGAGCTATCAGTAATTTAGGGTGGAGCTATCAATTATTGAGGTTGGAGCTATCAGTAATTTGGGGCGGAGCTATCAGTCCATTAGGACGGATACAATCAGTCATTTAGGGTGGAGCTATTAGTAATTTAGGGTGGAGATATTAATAATTTAGGGTGGAGCTATCAGTAATTTGGGGCGGAGCTATCAGTCCATTAGGACGGATACAATCAGTCATTTAGGGTGGAGCTATCAGTAATTTAGGGTGGAGATATTAATTATTTAGGGGGGAGCTATCAGTAATTTGGGGCGGAGCTATCAGTCCATTAGGACGGATACAATCAGTCATTTAGGGTGGAGTAATCAGTAATTTAGGGTGGAGCTATTAATTATTGAGGGCGGAGCTATCAGTAATTTGGGGCGGAGCTATCAGTCCATTAGGACGGATACAATCAGTCATTTAGGGTGGAGCTATTACTTCTTTAGGGCAGAGCTATCAGTTATTTAGGGCAGAGACATCAGTCATTTAGGGTGGGGTTATCAGTCCATTAGGGCAGAGCTATCAGTCCATTGGGGCGGAGCTATTAGTCTATAAGGGAGGTACTATCAGTCCTTTAGGGCAGAGCAATCTGTATTTTGGGATGGAGCTATCAGCCCATAAGAATGGAGCTATCAGTCATTTAGGGCGAAGCTATCCTTTATTTAGGGCGTGGCTATCAGTCTATTAGGGCTGTACTATCAATCATTTAGGGCGGTACTATCAGTAATTTAGGTTGGAGCTATGAGTCCTTTAGGGTGGAGTTGTTAGTCCATTAGGACGGAGCTATTAGTAATTTGGGGTGGAGCTATCAGTCTATTAGAGCAGAGCTATCAGTTTATTAGGGTGGATACAATCAGTCATTTAGGGTGGAGCTATTACTTCTTTAGGGGGTGGAGCTATCAGTTATTTAGGGAAAAGCTATCAGTCCATTAGGGTGTAGCTATCAGTAATTTGGGGCGGAGCAATCAGTCTATTGGAGCAGAGCTATCAGTCCATTAGGGCAAATACAATCAGTCATTTAGGGTGGACCTATCAGTGATTTAGGGTGGAGCTATCACTTCCTTAGGGCGGAGCTATCAGTCATTTAGGGTGGAATTATCAGTCCGTTAGTGTTGAGCTATCAGTCATTAAGGGCACAGATATCAGTCCATTAGGGCGGTACTATCAGTTCTTTATGGCAGTACTTTCAGTCCACTAAGGCTGAGCTATCTATCATGTAGTGTGGTACTATCAGTCATTCATGGTGGAACTATCAGTCCACTAAGGCGGAGCTATTATTCATTTAAAGTGGTACTATCAGTCATTTAGGGCGTAACTTTTATTTCTTTAGGGCGGGGCTATCAGGGCGGGACTATCTGTCTACTAAGGTGGAGCTATCAGTCATATAGGATGGTACTATCAGTCATTTAGGGAGGAGCTATCAGTCCATTGGGGGAAACTATCAATTCTTGGGGGCGGGGCTATCAGTCCACTAAGGCGGAGCTATCATCTATTTAAAGTGGTACTATTAGTCATTTAGGGCAGAGCTATCAGTCCATTAGGGCGGAACTATCAGTTCTTTAGGGTGGGTCTATTAGTCATTTAGGGTGGAATTATCAGTCCACTAAGGCGGAACTATCATCCATTTAAAGTGGCACTATCAGTCATTTAGGGCGGGGCTATCAGTCCATAAGGGGGTTACTATCAGTTCTTTAGGGCGGGACTATCAGGGCGTGTCTTGTTTCTACCCCGCTTTCATCCCTTCATCAATCTTCTTTCATTTTGTTAGCAACGCCCATCTTCCAATGATGAAATCAGTTCCTAAAGGACAAAATCGTGCACGGCTCTACATATTTTTCCCAATTTCACGAGCATTTTAGGTGTATCTACATTATGATAGGGAAAAAATTAAAATCTTAACTTCCATTTGATGTCGACCTTAACATTTTACTATTTGGTAATCCTACAGTGTTTGTTTATTATGCCACATCGCCATCTACTGGCCAGAATACAGCGTTTCACAGATCTGTGTGTGCAGATCACACTTTTACAACTTTTCAAAATGTTTTTGTTTTCAGTGCATTATGCAAATGTACCCTAATGCTTAAACACTTTTGAGAAGCTCATGTACTAAAGCATCTACCTTTGCATTTTTAAAGTAACACATCGCTAACATTTTAATGAACCGAGTATTGGCACATGTCGGTTGAAAGCCCCTCTCGGGAACTGTTGAACGGTGCTGGGGTGTGTGTTCGGTTTGTCAGCGATACAGAAGGACTTTTTAAGGCCACACTGTACGACAGTAGCAAGAACAAATTGCATCCATATATTGAATATTTATTTTTGCATTAAAATTCCATGTAAATTCCATGCAGGCGCTCTGAGCTTTCCACGAACAGCCGCAGAAGGAATCTTTGAAAGCATCACACATTATTTCCACGTACTACATCTGAATATTTCAGGACGGTTGTCACATCCTTTTAAAAAGACGTGATTTTTTTAAAGCACGGTGGCCTGTTTCACTTATACTGAGCACTTAAAAACCATTTGGCTTGAGCTCATTGATTCTGGTGTAATAAAAGAGGGCTGCGCTTTATACTCATGTTGAAATAAACTGGAAACAAGACTTAAAGAGATGTCAGACTCCTCCACCTTCTGTGCCGCTAATTGGTGCTTGAGTTTTTTTGAGAAACTGTAGCACTTTCTTTTCTTTCTAAGCAGAATAAATGCAGTAATGTAGTGGTACTGTAATAGGGGTGCAATTAATTTCACTGCAGACTAATTACTGTTTAATTAAACTACTTATCCACTGAAAAAGTAAAGGGATTACTTTTCATAAAGTCATTTAATTATGGTTATTTAATTATGGTTATTTATAATTTACTGGCCTAAATACAGCAAACTAATTTAATAATGAATAACTTGTAGAGATGTAGAGGAATAGTTTTTTGTTGCACAAATATATTGTGTATCTTTACTGTAAACTATACAGTAATTTTCACAATGCAACTTTAAATTACAGTAACATGCTGCGTAAATGTCCTACAGTAAAATACAGTTCATATTACACTTCAGTTCACCAGGTACTCACTGTAAATCAATTACAGCAAAAATACTGTATTTACATTTACAGCACCACTCATCTTGCTGTGCATTTACAGTATTGTATATCTGTACTGTAAAATCTACAGTAATTTTCATAATGCAACTTTAAAATACAGTAACATACTGCATAATTGTCCTACATTAAAATACAGTTCATATTACAGTTCCGTTCGCCAGTAACTTACAGTAAATCCATTACAGCAGCAGTACTGTATTTAAATTTACAGCACCACTTACTTTGCTGTGCATTTACAGCATTGTATATCTTGACTGTAAAATATGCACTAGCTTTCACAATGCAAACTTTAAAATAACAGTAACATACTGCATAACTGTCCTACAGTAAAATTCAGTTCATATTAGTTCAGTTTAAGTTACTTAAAGTAAATCAACTACAGCATGAATACTGTATTTACATTTACAGCACCATTTATCTTGCTGTATTTATAGTTTTGTATATCTCTACTGTAAAATGTACAGTACGTTTCATAATGCAGTATTAAAATGCAGTAATAAACTGCATCGCTGTCCTACAGTAAAATACAGTGCTCATTATAGTTCCGTTCGCCAGTAACTTACAGTAAATCCATTACAGCATTAGTACTGTATTTAAATTTACAGCACCACTTACTTTGCTGTGCATTTACAGCATTGTATGTCTTTACTGTAAAATATGCACTAGCTTTCACAATGCAAACTTTAAAATAACAGTAACATACTGCATAACTGTCCTACAGTAAAATAAAGTTCATATTAGTTCAGTTTGCCATTTATTCAATGTAAATAAATTACAGCAAAAATACTGTATTTAAATTTACAGCACTATTTATCTTGCTGTGCATTTACAGTTTTGCATATCTCTACTGTAATAAATATAGTAGTTTCCTAAATGCAACTTTAACATACAGGAAAATACTGCATAACTGTCACACAGTAAAATACTGTTTATATTTGAGTTCAGTTCGCCAGTAACTCACTGTAAATCAATTACAGCAAAAATACTGTATTTCCATTTATCACACAATTTCCCTTGCTGTGCATTTACATTATTGTATATCTGTACTGTAAAATATACAGTCATTTTCTTAATGCATCTTTAAAATACACTAACATACTGCATAACTGTCCTACAGTAAAATACAGTTCATATTACAGTTCAGTTCACCAGGTACTCACTGTAAATCAATTACAGCAAAAATACTGTATTTGCATTTACAGCACCACTCATCTTGCTGTTCTTTTACAGTATTGTATATCTGTATTGTAATAAATACAGCTATTTCCTAAATGCAACTTTAACATACAGGAAAATACTGCATAACCGTCACACAGTAAAATACTGTTTCGAGTTCAGTTCGCCAGTAACTCACTGTAAATCAATTACAGCAAAAATACTGTATTTCCATTTATTGCACAATTTCCCTTGCTGTGCATTTACATTATTGTATATCTGTACTGTAAAATCTACAGTAATTTTCATAATGCAATTTTAAAATACAGCAACATACTGCATAATTGTCCTACAGTAAAATACAGTTCATATTACAGTTCAGTTCGCCAGGTACTCACTGTAAATCAATTACAGCAAGAATACTGTATTTACATATTTACAATTATCTTGCTGTATATGTATTTACAGTATAGTATATCTGTACTGTAAAATATACAGTCATTTTCTCAATGCATCTTTAAAATACAGTAACATACTGCATAACTGTCCTACAGTAAAATACAGTTCATATTATAGTTCAGCTCACCAGTTACTGTAAACCAATTACAGCAAAAATACTGTATTTGCATTTACAGCACCACTCATCTTGCTGTTCTTTTACAGTATTGTATATCTGTATTGTAATAAATACAGCTATTTCCTAAATGCAACTTTAACATACAGGAAAATACTGCATAACCGTCACACAGTAAAATACTGTTTCGAGTTCAGTTCGCCAGTAACTCACTGTAAATCAAATAAAATACATTTAGCGCACAATTTCCCTTGCTGTGTATTTACAGTATTGTATATCTGTACTCTAAAATATACAGTCATTATCACAAGGCGAACTTTAAATTACGGTACCATACTGCATAACTGTCCCACAGTAAAATACAGTTCATATTACAGCTCAGTTCACCAGTAACTTACTGTAAGTCAATTACAGCAGGAATACTGCATTTACTGCAAATTTAGTTCCTATTACAGGTAAACACTGTGCAAATCAAAACAGTGTAATATAGAAGGAAATAAGTGAACATAGAATAAATAAAATGAGTGGAAAATGAGTGAATGGTGAACTATCCCTTTAAGAGTTTTGCAATCATCTTCAGTTTTGCTCAGTCAGAAGGTGGACTTCTTTTCCAGAAGTTTTGAGATCTCCAGCTGGAGGTTTGATCTGAGTGAGTGTCTGACTTGAGATCAGCTGAGTGTTGTTCTGCATCTCCAGCTGTCCTAAGGCTCGGTTTGCTTCAAAGATTGCACTTTTGAACTTTGACCCCTTCATGTCAGACCCTGTCAGATGTGCTCAAATGAATCTCTGCTCTGCAGGGAATAAGACCACGTTTTGGCTTCCTAATCTTCTGATTATCAGGAAACTGTCAGCAAATCACCGTCTTTAAAAGAGCGAGGATCTCAACCTTTTTTTGTTGTACAGGGACTGAAGCGATTACGGTTATAATTCAGTTTATGTCACATTAAAGGTGCAGTAGGTGATTGTCTTCAGAAACATTTTTTGCTGTGCTGGTTGAAAGTCTCTTTACAGTCCAATAGTAATGATGACAGTAAATGTTCTAAATGTGTTTAAATGTATTTTTATATTTTGGGTAAAGCATAAAACTAAAAAATGTTCATCCAATTAAATAGAGTCGGACCGTCATCTCCCTTAATTCCGATAGGCAGGTCAGACTGTCTGTCAGCAAATGTAGATTCTGACTTCTGCGCATCTGTTCACGCAGATCCGCCATTAGCGTGTGCCCATCTGTATCACAAACGCATGCGTCGGGCCGATTACTGTAAAGCCAGGCGCGAGTATAAATCACCCTTAAAGCGGCCGTGCGGTCACGAGACGGACCGGGATAAATTAAATGCTGCATTGAAACTTTTGAAAACCCTGAATCAGTATTGGAGTTACTTTAGCACGCTGGAGGAAGGACGACACCATGGCTGAAGTATCACTGTTAGACAGGTCATGTTCTGTTTTGAAACTATTTTATTTTATTTAATTTTTTAAACTATCATATGACTTATATGCACAGACGTGTTGTTCAGCCACTGAAATCTCCCGGTGAAAGATTGATGTGATTATTTTCAGTTTCATAAGGTTCTTTGACAGCATCTGTAATGTGGATTTATATTTAGTTTAACAACAAAACACCAGTAAATAGCGCTATTCCGCCTAGCCTGCTTTATTGAGCTGAAGTTGCTTTTATATTCACATTGGGTCATTTTTGAACAATGATAGCCTTCCTATAATGTTTACCGCTACTCTGAATATTCGCTCTGAAATAGCATGCAAGTGTGGCAACGTATTTCATGTAATTCCTGCACGGCGCTGGCACTAACTAACTGGTGAATGACATGAACTAGTGGGTTGTCTGTCGGCTGTTGTGACGTGGTGCGCGCGCTCGCGATATCAGGGGGTGTGGCTTTGAATCACAGTCCCTCCCCGCCGTCCAAAGATAATATGCTAAGCGGTTAGCATTTTGGCAGATCACCTACTGCACCTTTAACTACTATGTGCTTGCATCAAAAATATGTACAATATACTTAATGTGTTTGTATTTTATTGCAGAACGTTGGGATATGGGTACTTTTAGGGACAGGTTTGGTGGTATGGGTGGATTTAAAGTGTAAGAAATGAGTCAACAGTGTAATTACAGAAGTTTGCCGGCAGCTAGCTCTCTGCTACTCTCACATAGTCGCCCACTTAAGCTAAGCAGGGCTTAGCCTGTCAGTACCTGAATGGGAAGCCACATGGGAAAGCTAGTTTGCTGATGGAAGTGGTGTAAGTGAGGCCAGCAGGGGGCGCTCAACCTGCTTTCTGTGTGGGTCCTAATGCCCCAGTATATTGAAAGGGACTCTATACTGCTCAGTGAGCGCCATCTTTCGGATGGGATGTTAAACTGAGGTCCTGACTCTCTGTGGTTGTTACAAATCCCAGGATGTCCATTAAAAATGGCTAAATTTGTCCAGCATGGCCTCCTAACCATCCTCATATCATAGCATTAGCATGAGGCGTTTCATTTAAAATGACGTTTTTTTTTGCAAGTTGGTGTGCACGATCACATTGACGCCCTTTATATAGTCACGAGATATTAACCGTTGACGGAAATCGCGAGCAAGAAATGTCTCAGTGTGTACAGGCCTTTAGACTTCACACAGAAATGCCAACTAGCCCAGCCAGGACTCGAACCAGCCACCTTCTTGCTGTGAGGCCACAGTGCTAACCACTGAGCCACCCAGTGTTGCTGTCATGTAAACTCACAAAAAGTTTCATATTTTTTTGGCTGAACACACTGTCTTGTAGAAGGCCCATAAATGATGAACTAATCCTCATTAAACCCCACAGCGGTCACTCTATAACCCCCAGTCCACAGGGAAACAGCCTCTTCTGCTCTCAGCTCCTGGACCCAATGATATCACAATGATAACGACATCAAAAAGCAAATTCGCCCTCCAGATAAGTCTTTGTTCTGCTCTCTAATTTGGCCTCCTGATATCAGCGGAGCTGTTCTTGGCCTGCGGTGCATTAAAAATCCTGCCCTCCCTTGCCTAAAACACAAGATCAAATAATACAGCACTGCCCAGCTGCGTCTTATTTCATCTCTTCCTCAGCCCTGAGCTCAGACATACACATTGCAGGAGCATTTACTTCTGCACACACTTAGTTTTTGCATGGTTTGTTATTTTTGAGAGGTTTTGCAGAGGAGTTTCTTCTGCTCACCAAGGCTGCATTCATTTGGTGAAAAATAATTAAAAAATCCGGAATATAAATATTACAACACATTTAAATACGTTTTTTTTCAGTAATAAACATAAATAAAAATAAATATTATTGGTTTAATATAATATAATATAATATAATATAATATAATATAATATAATATAATATAATATTACTGTATATTATATTATTATATTATATTTTACATAAATTATATTTTTTCAAATATTTAAATATTTTTAATAAATGTTTTTAAAAACATTTTATTATAAAAAAAAAAAAATTCAAATAATTATGATTAGTTTATTGCATATATTATATTATATTATATGAAATAAAATAATAATATTCAAAAATAAAACTAATTTTATTTTAAAAATAACTATTTTTGAAGGAGTTTTTTCTGCTCACCAAGGCTGCATTTATTTGGTGAAAAATACCAAAAAATCTTTTACAAGATTACAACAAATTTATATATATATATATATATATATATATATATATATATATATATATATATATATATATATATATATATATATATATATATATATATATATATATATATATATATAATTTTAAATGCAATTTAAAATGCTATTTATTTAAAATTGAGCATTCAGGACTCTTCAGTGTGTCGTGATCCTTCAGAAAGCATGGTAATATCAAAAAATTTTAATATAAAAAATTATTAGTTTATTTTATTGTAGTATATTGTATTATTTTATCATATAATTTATCATACTATATTATAAGACATAAACAAATAATATTTATAATTAATTTATTTTTTATATGTTACAATTTAATATATCACAACGCTTATTCTAATATAATTAAAATATATTATATTTCATTAACTAATAATATTTATTTTTATTTTTATTTATATATTGCAATTTATTATAGCACAATGCTTATTACAATATAATCACATTCATATTTTAATATAATATTTCAAATGAAGTAATAATATTCATTTTTTATTTTTAATTTATTACAATTTAATATTACAATGATATATTATATTATATAAACTAATATAATATTTATTTTTATTTATTTTTATTATATTACAATTTTAAACACCACAATGCTTCTTATAATATAATCACAAATATAATCAAATATAATATAATAAATATAATATAATATAATATAATATAATATAATATAATATAATATAATATAATATAATATAATATAATATAATATAATATAATATATAAAATAAACTAATAATATTTATTGTTTCTTAATTTTTAACATATATTAAAATGTAATACATTACAATGCTATATTATATTTTATTTTATTAAACTATATTATATTATATTATATTATATTATATTATATTATATTATATTATATTATATTATATTATATTATATTATATTATATTATATTATATTATATTATACATTTTAATCCTATTTAAAAATGTTTTGTTCATACTCTTTTTCCTTTTGTTGCGAAAACTAGTTTCATTTAATCATTGATGAATAAGAAAGCTCAAAATCATTTTAAAACAATGTAATGCATATATCATATTTAAAATAAATAACATTAATAAGCAGCGCATGTCATTTTGCATGGCCATCAAACGCTCTGACTTATTTGTGTTTCTTTCACCAGAATAAACTGTAATCCAAAGCGAACATTGTGCACAAGGTCACAGGCGTCTCCACACAAAAATATCCTGCAAAATTAGTTTTCAAATTCCCCTCATACGCAAAATAAATATCATTCTGCACAAAAAGAGGAAGAGGATCTGTCGAGTCTGCTGTAATCTCATTTACCATCCATCTCAGTCTGTCAGCAGAGATGAAGTAGACTGCAGACATGCGGCTTCAGATTAATAGTATAGAAAAAACAAAACAAAACAGATGAAATAAAAAGCTGAAATGTCTGTGGTGTCTCCTGCTGTATCGAAAGAGATTAAATGTGATCGCTACAAGATAAAGCTGACTCCGGGTCAAGCTGGAGGACAGAAACCAGCAGAAAATACATCCGCCTGACACAAACTATTCATCAAAGTTCATTCATTCATTCATTTTCCTTTGGCTTAGTCTCTATTTCAGAGGTCGCCACAGTGGAATGAACCGCCAACTATTCCAGCATATGTTTTACACAGCTATAGCCCATGTGTTTGGACTGTGGGGGAAATCTAGCACCCGAAGGAAACCCTCACAAACACGGGGAGAACGTGCAAACTCCACACAGAAACGCCAACTGACCCAGCCAGGACTCGAACTAGCAACCTTCTTGCCACAGTGCACACTTTAACAGAACATTCTCTGTTAGCTATAAGCATGTGTGCTTTCCAAAAGTTTTCCTGTATTCTCAAAGTAGGCCATGAAGCAAACGACACTCACAGTGAGTTCACTCACTGTATCCACAGCGCTGGCGGTCATGCACGCACACACACAGAAGATCTGACAGTGTCCTGCAGCAGACCAGCTAAGATGAACATCCCAGAGGATTAGCATATAAACACAGGCACTCTCTCATTTACTGACTTATTTATTTATTCACAACAGATATCAGTCATGTTTCCCTCACGGTTAATCTTCTGTTGTCCATGGGCTGCGTTTCCTAAATAATGACATAACTTGTGGCTGAACTACCATAGTAGTAGATGCATCGCTCGGGAAATAAACTATGTATGACATTACATTTGAACCACATTAGTTAATATGTAAAACTTCTGTAATGATGCTCCTCAAGGAGGTGGAGAAACAGAGGCCTTTTTATATAATGACATTTTGTAAATTGTTTCACTATATGTGGATTTTATTTATTGTATTTTATTTATTGTATTTTGTTTATTTTATTTGTTTTACATGTTTATTTAATCTATTTCATTTATTTATTTATTTTACTTATTTATTTACTTTATTTAATATTTTATTTATTTATTTAACTTATTTATTTACTTTATTTAATATTTTATTTATTTATTTATTTATTTTACTTATTTATTTACTTTATTTTATTTAATCTATTTTATTTATTTACTGTATTTTATTTATTATATCTTATTGATTTTACTTGTTTTATTTATTTACCATATTTATTTATTTATTCTATTTTACTTATTTATATACTCATTTATTTAAACAATTTTATTTATTCATTTATTTTATTTAATCAATTTAATTTATTCACTTTATTTTATTTATTCTATTTTACTTATTTGACCTGTTTTATTTATTTATTTACTATATTTATTTATTTTTTATTATATTTTACTTATTTATTTACTAATTTATTTAATCTATTGTATCTTTTTATATAATCTATTTTATTCATTTACTTTATTTTATTTATTTATTCTATTTTATTTATCCATTTATTTTGTCCTTTTTATTTATTTACTATCTTTATTCATTTAATTAATTAATTTATTTATTTTAGCTATTTGTTTTACTTTATTCTATTACTTTATTTATTTTATCTTTTTGATAAATTTTTTACTACATTTATTTATTTATTTAATCTATTTTATTCATTTATTTTATTTTACTCATTTATTTACTTTATTTTATTCAATCTATTTTATTTATTTACTTTATTAATTTTTTTGTTTAATTAATTTATTTTATCTGTTTAGTTTATTTATTTACTACATTAACTTAATATATTTTATTTATTTTACTTGTTTTTTTTTACTTTATTTTATTTATTATATTTTATTTATTTACTTTATTAGACTTATTATATTTTATTTATTTGTTTAATCTGTTTATTTATTTATTTAATTCTGTTTTATTTATTTACTATATGTATTTATGTAATTTTACTTATTTATTTACTTTATTTTATTTATTCTTATTTATTTATTTATTTCATTTTATTTGTTTTATTTAATCTATTTTATTGACTATTTTATTTACTTTATTTTTTTATTTATTCTATTTAATTTATTTACTTTATTTTAAGGACTTATTTATTTATTTATTTTACTTCATTTATTTAGTTTTATCAGTTTTGTTTATTTACTTTATTCAATTTCATTTAATTGATTTGTAAATTTAATTTAATTGATTTAATCTATTTTATTTATTTATTTCTTAATTTATTTATTACACTTATTTAATTTATTCTATATAATTTATTTACTTTTTAAAATTTATTATATTATATTTTATTTTATCAGATTTATTTATTTACTATATTTATTTAGCACAGAATCACCAAACAATACTTAACAGCAAAACTTGGCCGATGATGTTTTAGAAAACACCGCCCAGATCCAGAGCCTTTGCTTTTCTAAGCAGTTTCTCATGGCGCTGCTGCCCGCTGGAAACACAATTAATGCTTACAAATTATAATTAAGACCAGCAGCACGAGCGCAAATACATTCAATTATCGGAGAGAGTTTGATGCCGCGAGGGACACATTTATGACCATTATAGCTGATCCTGTCACAGTGTACAAAATCACCACAAACTGCAGGCTGAATCATGATTAAACTATAATTGTCCACACTAGGCATATCAGCCAGATGCTTTACAACTCTGTAAACAATGAATCCTAATGTGCAAGGTTGTTTTTAATGGGAGTCTGAGAAAAGAAGGAAAAGTGCACTTTGGTTAATAGAAGCTGTTAATAAAAGTTTTTGAAAGAACTTTCTTTAGATTTTGTTGTTGTTTTTATTACAATTTAAATTAGCTTTATTTATGATATTATGTAATTTATTCACTTTACATTCACCTTACTTCACCATACATTCACTAATTCATATTTTATATTTTATAGTGTACATATTGGCACTTTAAAAGCACATTTTCAAGTGTACATATTAAAACCAACATAATATATATTTTATGCACCACTTGAAAACATTCCTGCCCATTGGCAACCTCTGAACCTTTTTTCCAGACAGTGTGCACATCATTTTATTTTAATTCATATATTCATGTTACGCATTTTATTTTGAATTACATTGCCTTGCGCCAACAACATCTCTTCTATGATTGTTTTTTTTTTTTTTGATGCAAGGGGCGGGATCAACCTGTCACTCACATGAAATCCACCAATCAATCCAATCAATTCACATGAACAAAATCAAGCCCTTTTATTTGTTTTACATATTTATTTAATCTATTTCATTTATTTATTTATTTATTTATTTTACTTATTTATTTACTTTATTTTATTTAATCCATTTTATTTATTTATTTATTTTATTTAATCTATTTTATTTATTTATTTTATTTATTCTCTTTTATTTATTTGACCTTTTTTATTTATTTATTTACTATATTTATTTATTTATTCTTTTTTACTTATTTGTTTACTCATTTATTTAATCTATTTTATTTATTAATTTACTTTATTTTGTTTAATCTTTTATTATTTATTTACTTTATTTATTTATTCTATTTTATTTATCTATTTTTGTCCGTTTTATTTATTTATTATTTTTATTTATTGAATCTATTTTATTTATTTTAGCAATTTTTTTTACTTTATTTATTCTATTTATTTATTTTATCTGTTTATTTATTTACTATATTTATTTAATCTGTTTTTATTTTACTTATTTATTTACTTTTTTATTTATTATATTTTATGTATTTACTTAATTTTATTTATTATATTTTATTTATTTATTTAATCTGATTTATTGTATTTATTAATTTAATTTATTTAATCTATTTATTTATTTATTTAATCTGTTTTATTTATTTACTATATGTATTTATTTAATTTTATTTCTTTATTTACTTTATTTAATTTATTCTATTTTATTTAATTTATTCTATTTTATTTATTAGTTCCATTTTATTTATTTAATCTATTTTATTGCCTATTTTATTTTCTTTATTTTCTTTATTTATTCTATTTTATTTATTTACTTTATTTTATTGACTTTATTTATTTATTTTATTTATTTTTTATTTTTGAATCACCTGTCACTCACACAAATTCCACCAATCAATATAATCAATTCACATTAACAAAATCAAGCCCTTCTCTTTTTTCAAGCAAGTTTTTCACTCAAACTAACACAAAAAGAACAATTGTATTAATTCTGTTTAAGAATGATACGCTACTGTACCTTTAAGACTTTGAACAGCAGATCTATCAGGGCAGAGCAAGTTGACAAACACTGAATGGGTGCTGATATGCAAATAACGCATATGTTAATGAGCTCATGATTCATAACCACCTCTAGAATGTCTGAATGTGGAGTGTTTGAGTCTATTATACAGGATTTAAGCATGTTTTTTCATGCTATCTGTCCACACACAGGGTCTCCCAGAGTACAGCATCATTCAGGAGCAGGTCTAGACATGAAAAACAGCACACAATCACTGTGAAGCATGAAGAACAGATCCTGCATGTCTATCTGATCACACTTCAGGAATATAGCACACAGAAATGAGATGTTTCTTACCGCAAACCTATGCATATGTTGTATAGCTTAAATACAATAAAATATATTCAGAATTTAAATTAAGTCAGAATTGAAATATATAAAATAACAACTATGAGGAAAAAGTCACAGTTACCAAAAATAAGACAATTTAAAAATCTGAACTTACATTTGTAAGAAGAGAATTCATAAATATTAATAAATACATGCAATGCAATCTTTAGTTTTTTTTTTTTTATCTGTCGGAGGAAATAAAGGAGAAATAAACTCAGAATTATGAGATAAAATGCTAAACAAATATGTATTATATTCCCTTTTTAATACTGCAAGAACAAATTGCGACATATAAATATGTAAAATAAATAAATAAACAGGTAAAAGATCAAAATTATCATTATTATTTATCTGTTCCCGCAAAGAAAAATTAGACTTTGGGTATAAACCCTTTCGAAGTTATGTTGCACACACAAAAATCTGATATACAGATCTGACACATACATATACATACACACTCACCGGCCACTTTATTAGGTACACCTGTCCAACTGCTCATTAATGCAAATTTCTAATCAGCCAATCACATGGCAGCAGCTCAATGCATTTAGGCATGTAGACACGGTCAAGACGATCTGCTGCAGTTCAAACCGAGCATCAGAATGGGGAGGAAAGGGGATTTAAGTGAGTTTGAACGTGGCATGATTGTTGGTGCCAGACGGGCTGGTCTGAGTATTTCAGAAACTGCTGATCTACTGGGATTTTCACGCACAACCATCTCTAGGGTTTACAGAGAATAGTCTGAAAAAGAGGAAATATCCAGTGAGCTGCAGTTCTGTGGGCGCAAATGCCTTGTTGATGCCAGAGGACAGAGGAGAATGGCCAGACTGGTTCCAGTTGATAGAAAGGCAACTTGACTGTCCTTCACTGTCCTTAAATGGCCTCCACAGTCACCAGATCTCAATCCATTAGAGCACCTTTGGGATGTGGTGGAACAGGAGATTGGCATCATGGATGTGCAGCCGACAAATCTGCAGCAACTGTTTAATGCTATCATGTCAATATGGAGCAAAATCTCTGAGGAATATTTCCAGCATCTTGTTGACTCTCTGCCACGAAGGATTAAAGCAGTTCTGAGGGCAAACGTGGTCTAATTCGGTACTAGTAAGGTGTACCTAATAAAGTGGCCGGTGAGTGTAAATAAATACTGTAAAACACAATTAATTCATGTTGTTCCAACTCAAATCAATTAAGTTAATTGGTTTTCACAAATTAAAGTGAATTGAACATAAAACAGTAAACCCTCCCCCAACCCCCCCCCCCCCCCCTTATTTTAAATAACAAGCAGCAGCAAAAAAAAAACTTAGTTTTTGAGTTCTTGTGAGAAGAAAAACCTCACAATTATGGTTAAAAATAACAGAACAGAACGACAAAAAGTTATTAGTTTTCAGTATCTTATTCTGCAGGCAAAACACTTCCAGAATGAGTCATGCGGCCTACTTTTACACCGAAATCCTGTCATCTTCCATCATTTTCAGAAGCTTTCAACAACAAAACGACTCTGTCACGTCTAGAGTGAACGATTAAGAGTTAACCGGCGATCATCCAGAATGAAAGCAGAGCATGTGCAATGAATTCCAAGTAATTATTTTAATTTCCGAGAGCACTTTGAATGAACCATCAAACAAAGATCAATGTTTCTCAGAAGCCGTGTCAATATTTCATTAAAGCGTGACTCTGTTGTTTTCTGGCTCTCCTCCATGCGTCTCTGCCAGCTCTTAATCAGACAAATTGCCTGTAGTTGTTGCTCGCTGGCTTCCCTTTAGCGGTGTTTATGCGCTCATAAATCAGGATTGTGGCCAGGGAAAGATAGTGTGGAAGATCTCCGCATCAGGAGGAGGTTCATCCGTCTGTCATGTTGAAGAACAGCAGTGATTCAGCAGATATAAAAGCTCAAGATCAGCAGCGTGACTCACTTGTGTTTCATAAGGAGATCCACATACTGAATATAACCGCATGAGACTCCGCAGAACACAATACTGAAGAGCTTTGACACGTTACTTCATGCATGCCATTGGAAATTTGTCTACTACCGTAACTATTTGTGTCACACAATCATTAGATGTGTTTTAACAAACAAAGAATAATAGTATGGTTTACACTAGGCCTGTCACAATAATCAATATATCGACTTATCGCACAATACATGGACATGTCCTCAATCATTTTTGATGATGCAATATATATCCCCCATATTAATAACCAATTCTAGCCACATTATAGCTGATTGCGCAACATCTCGATCTCAACAAACAAAGGTCTCACTTTATTTCCTACAATTCACTCAATTAACAAAGCATTAACTAATACTTTTAACTCAACAAAACTAATAATGATCTGCTGTTGGGTTTAGGATAAAGCATGTAAAATAAGATCATACTTTATTAGTGCTAATAAACAGTTAATATCTTAATAATAGGCAGGTAAAAGCCTGTACTAAATGATGTGAATTGTTAGAAACTAAAGAGCTACTAAAACAAATACATTCAAAAGCATAAAAGAAAGATTTCAAAGGTTTAAATGCAATAAGTATAAGTATAATTACTTAAAATTTACATTAATTTCTTTATACATATATATATATATTAGGGGTGTAACGATACACTCAGCTCACGATACAATGTGTATCACGATATAATGTTCAATATTCGATATGTATCACGATATTTGGAATAAAAATTTAAAATTAAACTGAAATGCAAATTTTACCAAGTAAACTATTTTTTATGTATTTATTTTGTTTCAACTTGTTAAACTGAACCTTCTTTAAGAAAATAAATTAAACAGGCCTGTCTCTGAAAAATAAAGCAATTTTAAAAATTCTTAAAAATATTATTGAAATGACAGAGACAAAATTAAGGAACAATTTAAGTAAAGGTGCAAAAAAATAAGCTTTCTATTCAATTGAATTTAACAGTAAGGCTTTGCTTGGTAACTTGCGTTTTTTGTGTGTGCAAAAAAAAATTCACATTTCCTGGTATTTAATTCATATCTAATTAAATTCATTTTCATATCTCTAATTACAATTGTGACTAGTCGAAACTCATTTAGAGATATCTGCAAATATTTTTCAATGGAAGTCAATGGAGGAATATGACTAGTCAAAATATATTTGCAGATATCTCCAATCTGATTTCGTACTAGTACTATTGTAATTGCAGATATCTCTAATTGTCATTCTGACTAGTCGAATTATAATTATGACTAGTCAAAATATAATTAGAGATATCTCTAAATATATTTATGGATAGTCAGAACAAAGGTTTAAATGCTAAAACGGCTTGCCATACGCGCGCGTCTATCAAAGTCCACCCTCCGTAGTAACAGCTGCCAGACGTCTGATTTTGAGAGGATGGGCCATCCTCTATTTCAACTCCACTCATCTTGGTCTGCTAACATTACTGCTGCTGCAATCTGAACTCACGTGCGACAGCAGGTGGAACGTAGCTCACGTGCAAACAGCTCAACTAATAAGAGAATATGGATGTCATGTCGTAATCAAATCGTCATAACGCCACGATGCTTATTGTGACATTTTTGCATCGCAATAAATCGTACAACGATAAATCGTTACACCCCTAATATGTATATATATATATATATATATATATATATATATATATATATATATATATATATATATATATATATATATATAAATATACTTACATATATACATATACTTATACTAACATTATTAGTCGTATTCCCCGACTTATATTTCACCACAGTCTGGCAGTGGCTGCATACTGTTTTTTTCTTTGTCTGTCACTTTTTCTCCTTTTTCGTATCTTTTTAGAAAGAAACCGAAATGCTTCCACACATCCGATTTAAAACCCGCTTTAGGTTTGATCATTTCCAGCTCTTTTTCTTCCCCGCTACTAGCAACACACTCCATTTCCGGATTACTGGATCTGTAGTGACAACAGACCGTAAAGGATGATGGCCACGCCTGGGCTGATGGGAATTGTAGTTCCCGCTTCCTCCCGTTCGCTTCATTCGCCTGAGCAAACTTTTCTCAGAAATATAGTATTATTGAGTCATGCGCCTATGGTAATATTGAAAAAATTATTATTGCGCTATCACAATATTGTTACATCCCTACTATTCTTATTATATAGGAAAAGCATTTTGCAGTGAACACTAATGAAATGTAGTTTACTGTAAAATTTAGATTTTTTATTGCAAAATTTATGGTTTAAAAAAAACAGCAGATGTAGTTAGTAAATTGTACAGTTAAAAATATGATAGAAACCGTTTTCTATAGAGCTGAAGTCGATGATGTTATTCCCCAATTTCTGTTTAATGGAAAGAAGATTTTTAATAACTCATCTCTAAGTACTGATTTCTTTTAGCTTTGCCATGATGACAGCACATAGTATTTGACTAGATATTTTCCAGGATGCTGGTATTCAGCTAAAAGTGACGTTTAAAGCATTAACTAGGTTAATAGGGTAAGGTTAGGGTAATTAGTAGGCCCACACGGAATCTGCAGATTTTCCACAGATTTTCCGCAGAATTCTGCAGATTTTTAGCCCATTATTATTCTGTTTATTTACTTGAGTAAATCTGAATTCATTCAGTTTTTATTAAGTAATTTATTACTTTTTATTTAATATATTAAGGTTTTAGTTATGATACTCTGCTGGATACTCCCAAAGTAATTCCGCAGAAATCTGCAGATTTTTACCAAAATTCTCTGCAGAAATAGCAAAAAACGTCCGCAGATGCCATCTGGCCCTGGTAATTAGGCAAGTCATTGTATAACAGTGGTTTGTTTTGCTTAAGGGGGCTAATAATATTGACCTCAAAATGGGTTTAAAAACATGAATAACTTATTTTATTCTAGCTGAAATTAAACTAATAAGACTTTCTCCACAAGAAAAAATATTCTAGGAAATACTGTGAAAAATTCCTGAATCTGTTCAACATCGTTCACAGTACAGCTAATACTCCAGACTTCAACTGTATGTATTATTCGACAGCGCTGATGATTCTCCTAAGGCTCTTGATGGGCAGGTCTGAGATCAGCAGTTAATCCACATGAAGATTTAGAGCGCGGTGAAGTGGCTGGTGTTGGAGAAGCTGAGCATGAGCTCAGCTGCAGATGGATTGTGATGATACGGCGTAATGGGAGTGAGTTTTGGGCTCCGCTCAGCAGATTACCGATGAAAGCACCTTTGCCGTTTTGAATAGTGCATGAATGGAATTAGTGCATTAATCCCGCACGTCCCCAGGCTCTCACATGCCCTACTTTCCCAAAGAGAGCAGAGGCCGGCCATTCAGAGCACTTCTTCCCGGAAATATTAGGAACGGTGAGGATGGAAATGGCCGGGAGAGTTCTGGGAATGTTGAAAGAAAGAGAAAGGGATCATCCAGATGAAGACTTACAGCTTAAGGGTTTATAACAAAGCTCTTTAAAACCAAACCTATATACACACAAGGCAACAACAAAATATGGTCTTCCTCAGTGTGTTAGGTATCTGAATCAAGATACACCCGCTTGGAGACTCACGACTGGAGACGCACAGAGTCTTGTTTTCTGAGAAATTAATGAAAACTAAATTTACATTTACATTTAGTCATTTAGCAGACGCTTTTATCCAAAGCGACTTACAAATGAGGACAAGGAAGCAATTTACACAACTAAGAGCAACCATGAATAAGTGCTATAGGCAAGTTTCAGGTCTTGCCTATGCGTGAGAAATACTTTGAATGTGCATGAATGCATCTAACACACACACGCACACAAATAAACTTCTAGGTTTTGAAACTTTCCTGGTTTTTCTCGAGGTTTCCTTTACTTAGGTCAATTGATGAAGTTTGTTCTTCCATTGTCGGCACTGGCTTGCTTGGTTTGGGACTTGTGAAGCTGCGAATGGATGGATTTGCTCGTCAGTGTTTGGACTTTCAGCAGTGAAAATAAAAGCACACTGAACTGAACTAAACTGAAATGAACTTCAACTCTGAAAACGGGACTGACAGAGTACTTCTGTGTTCAGCTGCTTTGACACATCCACAAGAAACTAAACTCTCTGCTCTGATGAGACTCAAACTGAACTCTTTGGAGTGAACGCCAGGCGTTAAGTTTGGAGAAGAGCAGGCAGCGCTCATCACCAGGCTAACAGCATCCCTACAGTGAAGCATGGTGGTGTTGGCATCATGCTGTGGGATGTTTTTTCAGCAGCAGGAACTGGAAGATTAGTCAGGATAGAGGGAAAGATGAATGCAGCGATGCGCAGAGACATCCTGAATGAAGACCTGCACAAGAGTGCTCTTGTCCTCAGACTGGGGCGATGCTTCAACTTCTAGCAG
The DNA here is from genome assembly GCF_052040795.2 of Danio rerio. Lineage (NCBI taxonomy): Eukaryota > Metazoa > Chordata > Actinopteri > Cypriniformes > Danionidae > Danio > Danio rerio. The sequence goes on from NC_141026.1 coordinate 2,417,057, forward strand.
GACAATGACCCAAAGCACACCGCCAAAATATCAGTGAAGTGGCACAACAACAACTCTGGGAATGTCCTTGAGTGGCCCAGCCAGAGCCCAGACCTAAATCCTATTGAACATCTCTGGCTGTACACCGTCGCTTCCCATCCGGCCTGATAGAGCTTGAGAGGTCTGCAAAGAGGAATGGGCGAAAATTCCCAAAGACAGCTGTGCCAAGCTTGTGGCATCATATTCAGAAAGACTTGAGGCTGTAATCGCTGCTAAAGTTGCATCAACAAAGTATTGAGCAAAGGCTGTGAACACTGATGTACATCTGATTTTTCAGCTTTTTTATTTTTAATAAAATTGCAACAATTTTAAAAACTCTTTCTTCACATTGTCATTATGGGGGATTGTGTGTAGAATGTGATGAAGATTTTTATTTACTAAACCTATGTGAAGACACATTTAATTAGGTGAGTGAAAAGCCCCATGAATCTGCCATTATATGTCATTGAAAACAGGTGACAGGTTAAGGCAAAGGGGTCATAAAAGATCACGAGAGAGGACTTGGGGATACAATGAGAACCATCTGTGTCAGAAAAGCATGAAATGCATAAAACATGTTGAAACTGTCATGTATGTTTGAAAAGACACATACTGTTTAGGAGAGACGAGTCCAGTTTAGATGTGAACAAATGTGAACTGTATGTGTAAAAACAGTTTTGAATACATTAGATCTTTACATTAAGAGGGCCACCAAGAAGAAGAGGCTTTAAATTGGGGTTGTAAAGGAAGAGGAGCTGGGAGAGATCTGTTGAACCAGTAAACAGCTGTGAAAACACAAAGGTAGGAGGAGGCCAGGATAAAGGGGATAGCAAATGAGAGGGAGATTGGATTGTCCTGGAGTGAGACTAGGGATGGGTCTGCTTATGGACGTCTCTGTTTTTTTGGAAAATATTCCTTAAAGTATATTCTTCTGATATTCATAACCTCCAGCACTGCAAAAAATGCTTTTCTTACTTAGATTTTTTGTCTTGTTTCTAGTGCAAATATCTAAAAACTCCTAAATCAAGAAGAATTTTCTAAACAAGCTAAACATATTGCCTTGTTTTGAGAAATATTATCCCAATATTAAGTCAGTTTTTCCTTAAAACAAGCAAAATAATCTGCCAATGGGGTAAGCAAGATAATCTTACGTCAAAAGAAAAAACAAGATTAATTTGCTTACCCCATTGGCAGATTATTTTGCTTGTTTTAAGGAAAAACTGACTTAATATTGGCATATTATTTCTCAAAACAAGGCAATATGTTTTGCTTGTCTAAAAAATGCTTCTTGATATAAGAAATTTTAGATATTTAGACTAGAAAAAAGACAAAAAATCTAAGCAAGAAAAACATTTTTTGCAGTGATGAGTTTGATTTATTAAGAGAAAAACCGAAAACCACAACAAATGTTGAGGAAATCAATGAATTTAATCCATTTTGGAATAAGGCTGTGATATAAACACATGTGGAAAAAGTGAAGCGCTATCAGTACTTTCCGGATGCCCTGTAATTGCTTTCTATTTCTTCATTTCACATTCTTCGGTGACATGAAACAAAATCATTTCAACTCAGTGCCTTCCTCAGTGTAGTTTTTTTTCAGTGTATAAAAAGTGCTCATCATAAAACTCACTATCATGAAACCCAAAATGAGCTTCAGTTTCCTCTTTCTGCATCTTCTCTGCAGGGAGCGCTGAGGTGATGCATCATCCTGCTCTCTTATTGTGATCTCTGTGCTCATGCATGGAGTCTCCGGGGCTTTTTCTGTAATGGTGAGGCTTGTATCCTCAAAAGCGCCTCTGTCCCACATCTCAGCTGCGTTCTGCAGGCGTCCCACGGGGCTGGAGCCAAAATGGAGTCTGAATCCGAGTGTGATTGAGTCTCATGTTGTGTATAATACAAGCAGCAACAGGATAGGGCTGACTGCAATCTAGTGCACTGAAATTCAACCTGCGCTGGACAAAAATATCAGCAGTGCTGCAGTTTGCAAGCCGATGCAGTGTATTTTCTGGAGAGAACATTTGAAATGAATACGGCGCACTGGCAGACATATATAAAGTTGGTTTGCAAAAGAAAAACTGATGTTTGAAGCAGCGCATTGAAAGAAAATAATGACCTTTTTAGTGTTTCTTTTGTCTTGAATTGCATTACAAATTACATAAGCAAGTTTTTTGTTTATATGATATGGAGGTGGAGGGGAGAGGTGTCCAACCTACAGCATCTAAACACTGGGGTACCTCAAGGCTCTGTTCTTGGACCACTTCTCCTCTCCATCTACACGACATCTCTAGGATCAGTCATCACGAAACATGGATTTTCCTACCACTGCTATGCTGATGATACCCAGCTATATCTCTCTTTTCATCCTGATGATCCTTCAGTTCCAGCTCGCATCTCAGCCTGCCTGTCAGACATTTCACACTGGATGAAAGATCATCATCTTCAGCTGAACCTCGCAAAAACGGAAATGCTTGTAGTTTCTGCCAACCCGACTCTACACCATAACTTCTCAATCCAGATGGATGTGGCAACCATTACTGCATCCAAAATGGTGAAAAGCCTTGGAGTAACGATTGATTACCAACTAAAGTTCTCTGACCACATCTCTAGAACTGCTCGATCGTGCAGATTTGCACTCTATAACATCAGAAAGATCCGACCCTTCTTATCTGAACATGCAGCTCAACTCCTTGTTCAAGCTCTTGTTCTCTCTAAACTGTATTACTGCAACTCTCTACTAGCCGGGCTTCCAGCTAACTCTATCAATCCTCTTCAGCTGCTTCAGAACGCAGCAGCACGAGTGGTCTTTAATGAACCTAAACGAGCACATGTCACTCCGCTGCTCATCCGTTTGCACTGGCTGCCAGTTGCTGCTCGCATTAAATTCAAAGCTCTGATGTTTGCCTACAAAGCGACTTCTGGCTTTGCTGCTTTTTATCTGCTCTCACTTCTGCAGATGTATGTGCCCTCCAGAAACTTGCGTTCTGTGAATGAACGTCGCCTCGTGGTTCCATCCCAATGAGGGAAGAAATCACTTACCTGAACTCTCGCATTCAATCTGCCCAGTTGGTGGAATGAACTCCCTAACTGCATCAGAATGGCAGAGTCACTCGCTGTCTTCAAGAAACAACTAAAAACTCAAATATTTAGTCTCCACTTTCCTTCCTAATCTGCAATTGCCTCTCTGGATATCACACTAACTGTACTCAAAAAAACAAAAAACAAAAAAAATTACTAATACTTGCCTATAGCACTTATTCATTGTTGCTCTTAGTTGTGTAAATTGCTTCCTTGTCCTCATTTGTAAGTCGCTTTGGATAAAAGCGTCTGCTAAATGACTAAATGTAAATGTAAATGTTTATATGTATGGTGTTTCAGGCTTTGTTAGCAAAAATGACTCAAATGTATACATTTGGTTTGCAACTGAAAAACAACATGTTTAAAGTATTAAAAGAAAAAAAGTCATTTTTGACATTTCGTTTGTCTTGAATTGAACTAAATTATACATTCACCGGCCACTTTATTAGGTACGCCTGTCCAACTGCTTGTTCACGCAAATTTCTAATCAGTTCTGCAGTTCAAAGCGAGCATCGGAATGGGGAAGAAAGGTGACTTAAGTGACTTTGAACGTGGCATGGTTGTTGATTCCAGATGGGCTGGTCTATTTCAGAAACTGCAGATCTACTGGGATTTTCACGCACAACCATCTGTAGGGTTTACAGAGAATGCTCCGACAAAGAGGAAATATCCAGTGAGCGGCAGTTCTGTGTGCGCAAATGCCTTGTTGATGCTAGAGGTCAGAAGAGAATGGCCAGACTGGTTCCAGCTGATAGGTTTGAACTGCAGCAGATTGTCTGGACCATGTCTATATGCCTTGTGATTGGCTGATTAGAAATTTGCATTAACGAGCAGTTGGATAGGTGTACCTAATAAAGTGGCCTGTGTGTGTATATTATACATGCAAACTCCAAACAGAAATGCCAACTGGTCCAGCCAGTGCTCGAGCCAGGGACCTCCTAGCTGTGATGCCACAGTGCCACCCTAAATAAACACATACATTGGATAAATGTAAATGTAAAATAAATGTAAATGCAATATATAGAATTTTGCATTGCAGAGTCAAGCAAAAGTTTCACATTTTATCTAAAACATCTGTGATTTAACACTCCACGTCTCTTTCCCATATGGCACAATCAGCTGTTGCATACATGCATTTTCACAACAAACACATCTCTAATAATCCCTAGCACATTTTCAGACGTGCTTCCTAAATCTGACATGTGAATATGAACTTCTACCTCTGATTCAGTTCAGTCAGTGTTGTTTGTAAGAGCAATAGGAGGTACAGTAACCCATCTACAGGCTTCAGATCCAATATACTCAGATGAAAGCGAACAGCAGCAGCACATTTAGCAGGATGAATGAACTCTGCATGCTGTGAGTGAATGATTCTGCCTTCAGCTGGTGCTCTTCACAGTGGGTTTAAACGCTGAGAGATCAGACAAACGTCCACTCCTGCTGCCAGTCAATCCACATGCACACACTGCTGGAGTTTAACCTACACACACATACATCTGGAGTCATTGACCTTTTTTGGGGTGGTGGTGGTGGGGGTGGGGGGGTCAACTTTTTTGGTTAGTTTCTATAATACATGCTTCAGTGATTTTTTTATGTATTTATTTTCACTGACATCTATTTTAAGTTAAGTTTTCAGTGTTTCGAGGGAAATTTAGTGACTTACAGTATTCTCTGATTAGCCATTTCAGACTTTACTTTAGGTCAAACTACAAACTATACATCTATTTTGACTTTATATTTAGGCCAAATGTTGATATGAACACCTATTTTAGAGAAAACTAAGTCTTGCAAACACTTACAATGTCTATCGGTGCTCTAGATCTGCAGCTTACAGACCATTTTCACTAATAGACTGATTGGCACGATTATGCATTCACAATGGTTTGACCCGTTATAGGGGTGGTCAAATGTATATTTTCTATTAATCGTTTAGCACAGTTATGCATTCACAGTGGTTTAATCCATTATAGGGGTGGTCAAATGTATATTAATATTATTTATTATTTGATTGGTGTGATTATGCATTCACAGTGGTTTAAACCATTATAGGGGTGGTCAAATGTATATTAATATTATTTATTATTTGATTGGTGTGATTATGCATTCACAGTGGTTTAAACCATTATAGGGGTGGTCAAATGTATATTAATATTATTTATTATTTGATTGATGTGATTATGCATTCACAGTGGTTTAAACCATTATAGTGGTGGTCAAATGTATATTTATGTTATTTATTATTTGATTGGTACGATTATGCATTCACAATGGTTTGACCCGTTATAGGGGTGCTCAAATGTACATTTATATTATCTAGTATTTGATTGGCACATTTATGCATTTATAACGGTTTGACCCATTATAGGGGTGGTCAAATGTATAGTATCTATTATTTGATTGGTGTGATTATGCATTCACAGTGGTATGAACCATTTAAGGGGTGGTCAAATATATATTATCTATTATTTGTTTGGCGTGATTATGCATTCACAATGGTTTGACCTATTATAGGGGTGATCAAATGTACATTTATATGATCTATTTGATTGGGGCATTAAGGCATTCACAATGGTTTGACCCGTTATAGGGGTGGTCAAATGTATATTATCTTTTATTTGATTGGCGTGATTATGCATTCACAGTGGTTTGACCCATTTTAGGGGTGGTCAAATGTATATTAATATTATTTACTATTTGATTGGTGTGATTATGCATTCACAGTGGTTTGACCCATTATAGGGGTGGTCAAATGTATATTATCTTTTATTTGTTTGGCGCGATTATGCATTCACAGTGGTTTGACCCATTATAGGGGTGGTCAAATGTATATTAATATTATTTATTATTTGATTGGTGTGATTATGCATTCACAGTGGTTTGACCCATTATAGGGGTGGTCAAATGTATATTATCTTTAATTTGATTGGCGTGATTATGCATTCACAGTGGTTTGACCCATTTTAGGGGTGGTCAAATGTATATTATCTATTATTCGTTTGGCGCGATTATGCATTCACAGTGGTTTGACCCACGATAGGGGTGGTCAAATGTATATTTGTATTATCTATCATTTGATTGGCGTTATTATGCATTCACAGTGGTTTGACCCGTTATAGGGGTGATCAAATGTACATTTAAGTTATCTATTATTTTATTGGTGTGATTATGCATTTACAGTGGTTTGACCCATTATAGGGGTGGTCAAATGTATATTAATATTATCTGTTATTTAATTAGTGTGATCTGGCATTCACATTGGTTTGAACTAATTCTCAATATTAAAGGACTGACCCCACATTTTGATGTCCTTCAGACAATCAATCGTTAATTATTAAGTTAGTTAATTAAGACTCCTTTAATTTGCACACTGGCTGAAGTTTAACCTACACACACACACACACAGCACCAGCTACACTTACATCTGTGAAGTTGGCAGACGCTTATATCCAAAGCATTTCACTGTCAATATGTGTAGCGGGAATCACACATCATATGCATGTTGAGAAACAGGAGCAGCTTGTGTTGATTCATCACAGTGCAAAATGAAGCAGTCGTCAAGCATCAGGCTTAGTTTACCATATTCCTATGCAATTCTATCTGATTTAATTATACAGTAATAAATGTATGCAAATATTACTGTTTTTGCTGGTTGATAAATCAGCAGCACATATGCAGGATGGTGTTTCGAGGCAAAAAAAAAAAAGACAATGTACAACTGATTATTTTTTTAGTCCTGGTTTATTTCGTATATATATATATATATATATATATATATATATATATATATATATATATATATATATATATATATATATATATATATAAAAGTATATATATATATATATATATATATATATATATATATATATATATATATATATATATATATATATAAGTATATATATATATATATATATATATATATATATATATATATATATATATATATATATATATATATATATATATATATATATATATATATACTTTTTATTTTTGCTATAACCTTTCATCCAGATATGTAAATACACAAATGCATCAATAAAGGGAAAATAGATGGGTTATAATTAATTTGAAGGTGTCCTTGTTAGAGTGTTTTCATAAAAATACTGAGTAAAAATAATTTTTTACAAGTACTTATATATATATATATATATATATATATATATATATATATATATATATATATATATATATATATATATATATATATATATATATATATATTACATTATTTTTGTAGTTTATACATATTACATATATATTTTTTCATCCAGTAATTAACTAAGTCACATAATCAACAACACAAAACAAAACACTTTACAATAGGGTTTCATTAGATAATGTTATTTAATGTATTTCCTAACATGAACTTAGTATGAACAGCATTTATTGATCATAGTTCATCATACTCATGCATCCAAATTGCTAGTCCACATAAGTTAATGCACCGTGAGTTACAATGAACTAACGATAAATGACTTTATTTTCTTTAACATTACCAAACATGAACAAATACTGTAATAAATCAATTGTTTGGTGTTTGTTTATGATAGTAAATGCATTTACTAACATTAACTAATACAAACTTAGCTCACACTTTATCTTAATGTACAATTCGTGCAATCAACAAACCATTAACGTTGATTTTCAGCTTAATAAACTTCTAATTAGCTGCTTAATAATAGCTAAATATGTAGTAGTTGGGTTCAGATACTCGATTGAAAATGTAAAATAAATCATTCATTATATTAGTGCTAATAAAGAGTTAATATCTTAATAATAAGCATGTATTAACCCATTAATAAATAGTCTAAATTGTTACTTTAAATAAAGGTGTTATGCAAACTTATTGAAAGTGTTACCTCAACATTTAGTATAAGGTGCTGTAATTTGGAGTAAACATGATGGAACAAAAAGGTAATGGCTTAGCAAATTACTCTGGCAGGCTCTCTATTCCCAGCTGAAGCGTGAATGGGTTAAACTAATGAAAATGGATGGGCTAATTTACAAAGCGACCAGCTCACTCGGTTAGACATCATCACCGTCAGTCACGTCCAAAAGAAAGAAAAGAAAAAGGTTTCAGCAGCTCCTGAACGCTGAATGATCTGTGATCATCTCCACTCCTGCTGTGTTTATTGACTAATGGGTCACTCTACTCACGGTTTATTCTCTATGGACCCTTTCCCATGAAGTACTTTTGTTTTTATCAAGTGAACATTTGGCCGCTGCACTGTTTGGAGTGGGATAATCTGGCCCTCACAACTCTACAGGTGAAGATGTTTGTGTGAATGGCAGAATTCATGTGACGGTCTCTACAAATGCTCTGAACAGAGAGAAAAACACAGTAAAGTGAAGGCTTTTCTTATGGCATTTATTGATGCATTAAACTCTTAAGCATCCATGGAATAAAAGGTTCTAAAGATTGGAAAAGTTTCTGATGGATGGATGAAACAGTAGATGGACAGATGAATGGATGAATAGCTCAGTTGGATGGATGGGTTAATGAATGAATGGATGGATGGATGAAACAGTAAATGTCTGATAGATAAAACAGTACATGGATGGGAGGATGGATGAAACAGTAGATGGTCAGATGAATGGATGAATAAAATAGTAAATAGATAGATGGATAGATGGATAGATGGATGGATGGAAAGATGGATGGATGAAACAGTAGATGTCTGATGGACAAAACAGTACACAGATGGGAGGATGGATGAAACAGTAGATGGTCAGATGAATGGATGAATAAATGATACAGTAGATGTCTGATGAATGAATAAATAAAACAGTAGATGGATGGATGGATGGATGGATGGATAGATGGAAGGATAGATGGAAGAATAGATGAAAGGATGAATGAATGAAACAGATGTCTGATGGATAGACCAGCACATAGATGGATGGGAGGATGGATGAAACAGTAGATGGTAAGATAAATGGATGAATAAAAGAGTAGATAGATGGATGGATGGATGGATGAATGAATAAAACAGTAGATGTCTGATGGAAATACTGTAGAAGTAGATGGTCTCATGGATTGGTGATGGATGGATGGATGGATGGATGGATGAAACATTAGATAGTCAGATGGATGGATAAATAAAATTGTAGATGGTTGGATGGATGGATGAAACATTTGATGGTTGGATGGATGGATGAATAAAACAGTAGATGGTTGGGTGGATAGATAGATAGATGAAATGGATGGATGAAACAGTTGATAGATGCATGGATGGGTGGATGGATGGATGGATAAATGGGATGAAACAGTAGATGGATGAATAAAACAGTGGATGGTTGGGTGGATGGATAGATAGATGGATGAAACAGAAGATGGATGGAAGAATGAAACAATAGATGAATGGATGCATGAATGGATGGATGGATGGATGGATGGCTGAAACAGTAAATGTCTGATAGATAAAACAGTACATGGATGGGAGGATGGATGAAACAGTAGATGGTCAGATGAATGGATGAATAAAATAGTACATAGATAGATGGATAGATGGATGGATGGAAAGATGGATGGATGAAACAGTAGATGTCTGATGGACAAAACAATACACAGATGGGAGGATGGATGAAACAGTAGATGGTCAGATGAATGGATGAATAAATGATACAGTAGATGTCTGATGAATGAATAAATAAAACAGTAGATGGATGGATGGATGGATGGATGGATGGATGGATGGATGGATAGATGGAAGGATAGATGGAAGAATAGATGAAAGGATGAATGAATGAAAAAGATGTCTGATGGATAGACCAGCACATAGATGGATGGGAGGATGGATGAAACAGTAGATGGTCAGATGAATGGATGAATAAATGACACAGTAGATGTCTGATGAATGAATAAATAAAACAGTAGATGGATGGATGGATGGATGGATGGATAGATGGAAGGATAGATGGAAGAATAGATGAAAGGATGAATGAATGAAACAGATGTCTGATGGATAGACCAGCACATAGATGGATGGGAGGATGGATGAAACAGTAGATGGTAAGATAAATGGATGAATAAAACAGTAGATAGATGGATGGATGGATGAATGAATAAAACAGTAGATGTCTGATGGAAATACTGTAGAAGTAGATGGTCTCATGGATTGGTGATGGATGGATGGATGGATGAAACATTAGATAGTCAGATGGATGGATAAATAAAATTGTAGATGGTTGGATGGATGGATGAAACATTTGATGGTTGGATGGATGGATGAATAAAACAGTAGATGGTTGGGTGGATAGATAGATAGATGAAATGGATGGATGAAACAGTTGATAGATGCATGGATGGGTGGATGGATGGATGGATAAATGGGATGAAACAGTAGATGGATGAATAAAACAGTGGATGGTTGGGTGGATGGATAGATAGATGGATGAAACAGAAGATGGATGGAAGGATGAAACAATAGATGAATGGATGGATGGATGGATGGATGGATGGCTGAAACAGAAGATTGATGGATGCACTGATAGATGGAAAGATGAAAAAGTACATGGATGCATGGATGGATAGATAGATGGATGGAACAGCAGAAGGATGAATGAATGGATGGAATAAAAGGTGACGAGAGAGAGAATATTTGACTGGTGTTTTATTTCTCCTTCACACTCAAACACACCAAATTCAACACGTTACACCCTGAAGCCACTGTCACAAACGCTAAAACACACATCTGCTCCGTCACACAGACACACACACACACACACACACTCGCAGTCTGACAGAGTGCTTGTGCTGAGGATAATGTGGTTATTTCCACAAAGCGCTCACATCAAGCTGAAGGAGGCTGTGACAAAACAGATGGAGAGAATCATTTGTCTCAATCCAAGCTGGAACATTCACTTCAGCTCTGCTCTTTAGCTCTCCACCGTCTACAATACATCAACAGCTATTCCTCTTCATGCTAGGAATACAGCTGAGGTCAGATTTATTCACCCTCCTGTATATTTTCCCCCAATTTCTGTTTAACGGAGAGCAGATTATTTTCAACACATTTTTAAACATAATAGTTTTAATAACTCATCTCTAATAACTGATTTATTTTATCTTTGCCATGATGACAGTAAATAACATTTGACTAGATATTCTTCAAGATAGTGTGTTGAAATGTGTGTGGTTTTACAAATCACTGTGTGTAATGTTTTGCAAAAAGAGTGAAGCAGACATGGGGCTCTATTTTGACGATCCATGCGCAAAGTGCACAGGGTGTAAATGCTTTCAGGGTGTGTCTGAATCCACTTTTGCTAATTTAAGGATAGGAAAATCCACTTTTCGCCGTGGCGCATGGTCTCCCAGTGTTGAGTTTATTCTCTTAATGAGTTATAGGTGTGTTTTGAGAATAAACCAATCAGAGTCTCATCTCCCATTCCCTTTAAGAGTCAGCTGCGTCGCGCCATGGTGCATTTGCTATTTACATGACGACTTTGTACGTGGAAAAACTGAGCATTTCACTAGCCAGATAACAGCTAAACAGAGCATCTGCAGCGCGAGAATGAGAGACAAGGCCTCACCATTATCTACTTTCACTTTCGCTCTCGTGGATAGGGAAACCTTGTACGCAAAGACATCCATTAGCCTATACATGAATAATTTCGTTTGTTAAGCGTAAAGATTTCAAAACTATTTATGTATATATTTATATGTATATCGGCACTGGTGGGAGGCGTGTGTGCCCGAGTGCCTTAGTGCCCCAACTAGTGCCAATATACAGCCATATCGCACTGCTACAAGTGTGATATTGCGTTTATACAACGTTTGACAGCATAATTGTGTGTATATAAAAACAAAATCAAACATGGAGAGTCTCAAAATCCCTTTTGTATGAGGAACTACTTTCTTCCGCGTTGGATTCAAATCATAAGCTGACAGTTAAACAGCTGAGCAAGCATCTTTTAAACTTTATGGGCTCTATTTTGACGGTCCATGCGCATTTTTGCTAATTTAAGGACGGGAAAACTGCCTTGCGCTTCGGTGCATTGTCTAAAAGGGTTGAGTTTATTTTCTTAATGAGTTATAGGTGTGTTTTGAGAATAAACCAATTAGAGACTCCCATTCCCTTTAAGAGCCAGCTGCATCGCGCCAAGAGCGCATTCGCTTTTTACAGGACGCAAAGTAAGTCTAAGTGGAAAAAATGAGCAAACAGCAAACAGTTCACAGTTTATTAACAGAAAACTGTTAAACAGAGCATCTACTGCGTGAGAATGAGAGATAATGGATCACTTTCACTTTCGCTCTTGAATAAAGAAACCTTTACGCACAGACATCAATTAGTCTATAAATAATTAATTTCGTTTGTTAAGCGCAAATATTAGTTTCAAAACTATTTCTAAATTCAGTTCTAATTTCCAGCAAACGAATAAATGAATAATAATAACACAATGTGCTCAAAAACCTGAGTTATATCTTAAAACACATGCTGTGCCCCATATGGTCTAAAACCTGACAGGTGGGCAAATCTAAGCTTGTTTTTAATAAAACAAATATAAATATGGATATAATAAATAATACTGCTAATAATAATAACATTATACAAAAGCAAATTGTTATGAATGAACTGAAAAAGCCTCCCGAGATGAAGAAGACATGAAAGCAGTGATTTTTCATATTTATGTAGACTAGAAAATAATATGTTTTGTAATATTTTAATCCTTTATATTTATATCCTATATGTATTCTTATTATATCCTATATATATCCTTAATATTTAAATTTTTTCATATGTAAAGATATTTGCCTATTGCTCTCCTGTGTGTATTAAGCAGTGTGTAAGCGAGGTGCAACTCTGCGCTGGAGTTTAGACCGGGTTTGTTTTGGTCTACTGAAAAATCTATTATAGTTTCTCAAAATAGCAACGCGCCAGCGGTCCGCCTCAGAGCGCCTTCCTTTTTAGACCAGAACACCTATGGGCGCACAAATGAGCGCTAATGCATTTGCTATTTAAACAGCGTAGCACAACGCCCCAAAACGACTCTTGCGCCAAGCTGAAACTACCAAAAGACTATTGCGCCACGCCTTGCGCCACACTGCGCCGGGTGTATGATAGGGCCCTAGATCTGTAGTGTCAGCTTTTTGCTGGCTGTACGTGGGTGGAAGAATACACAAAGGTTAAAGAGGCTGTACGGGTGCTGATATTACTCAAATATATCACGGCTATCAGCCAATCAGATTCGAGATCCAAACAGAACTGTTATATATATATATATATATATATATATATATATATATATATATATATATATATATATATATATATATATATATATATATATATATATATATATATATACCACTAATACATACCTACTAATATATAGTCTGAGTGATGGAGCCTGATGTGCAGTTGAGTCTCTGTAGCTCCACTGATGTGATTCACTCTGACACAGATAAAGGTCATCACACACACACACGCACACACACACGCACACGCACAAGCACACACACACACATACACACAAATGCTTCTTACAGTAACTCTAGTAATGCATGGTCTTTGTGCTGTACATTAACACTGATTGATTTATTCATGCACTGCAAGAATCACCTTATTTCTCAGTATTGTTGTTTACTTCTGAAACAAACAGAGTACACCCGCTTCTGAAAATTCATATTTTATCTCAGTGAGGGGTGGCACGGTGGATCAGTGGTTAGCACAGTAGCTTCATAGCAGGAAGGTCACTGGGTTGAGTCCTGGCTGGGCCAGTTGTCATTTCTGTGTGGAGTTTGCATGTTCTCCCAGTGTTGGCGTGGGTTTCCTCCGGGTGCTACGGTTTCCCCCACAGTCCAAACACATGCGCTATAGAGTAATTGAAGAACTAAATTGGCGTGTGTGTGTGTGAATGAGTATGGGTGTATGGTACTGGGTTGCAGCTGGAAGGGCATCCGCTACGTAAAACATATGCTGGAATAGTTGGCGGTTCATTCCGCTGTGGTGACCCCTGATGAACAAAGGGACTAAGCCGAAGGAAAATTAACGAATAAGACAAAAAGTACTTAAAATGTCTAAAAATACAACAAAATCACTAAAGCTCAGACTGAAACTAAAACAAATCGCAATAATTCTAACTATTTATAAAACGAACAATATGATGTTGAAGTAGCGCTGGGAGTTCCAAATGAATGATTTAGCATGTAAAATGAGCTTTATTTTTAACATCTGCATTGTGACAATCAGTGGTGATTATCCAAACGCATCACAATTCAACAGCCGTTTCCTGTTTGATGTGCAAAGATAATTAAAGGAACGAGTTTATCCAGCAATCAGAGCTCATCAATACAAAGAGCCTGACGAGCAACAACAGCAGACATCAGGAGGAAAAAATCGACCCGCTTCTGCTGATCAAACGACTTTAATGCCTTTATCACTCGCGCTGATTCTTTAATTCGCAGATATTGATTTAAAATTTAGATTGAGAAATGGAGAGCCAGCGGCGAGTGTAAGAAAACAGGCTCAACACTTTTATTTAAAGCCTTTCAGGAAAACTTGTAACATCTGATTTTAGGATGTCTTTATACATTTAAAGTGAAAATTATTTGCCTTTTTAACTTTTTCAAATATTTCCCAAATAATGTTTAACAGATTCAGGATTTTTTCACAGTATTTCCTATAATATTTTTGTCTTCTGGAGAAAGTTTGATTTGTTTTATTCCAGCTTTAATAAAAGCTGTTTAGAATTTTTAAAAACCCTTTAAGGTCAATATTATTAGCCCCCTTAAGCAATATTTGTTTTGAATTTGCTCCAGAACAAACCACTGTTATACAGTGACTTGCCTAATTACCTATTGCCCTAACTTTACCCTAAGTAACTCAATTAAATTTTTACTTTACTTTCTTCTATGTTTTTTTTTTATATAATATTTACTTTAATTTAATTTTACTTTATATTCCTTCCCAGTCACTTATTTTAGTGCACCTACTTAAACTTTTTTCATAATTATATTTTTTTTCATTTATGTTCACTGTTAGACCTTACCAGGTTTTTTTACAGTAGAACACTGGCAACACTGTTGCCAGCCACTCACTGTAAAAGTTTGGTTACAGTAAGTAACTGGCAACGGTGTTACCAGTTAATTACTGTAACTGAACCATTACAGTGAGTGGCTGGCAACAGTGTTGCCAGTTAATTACTGTAATAGAGCAGCAGTGGTAACTAACTGGAAACTGTACAGTTAATTAATGTATTTTAGTGTTACAAATCACAGCATTATACTGCATACAAATTAATAGTATGTCATATATAGTTATTGTAGTGTTACTAAAATTAATCAGTATTCTTAGCTGTTATTAAAAAATAGAAGGCATATTATTTTTTAGACAAATTTATTTTATTGTTTTGGCACCAAACATATAAATAACAGAAAAAGTATAACAAAATTAAGAAATCAGCAGATATAAATATTGTCTTGCATATTACAGGTCTGCACAGTAAGGCTGCGGTCACATTAACGTTTGAGCATGCAAAATTCTGTCATACTGCACTGCGAAGTGGAATTAAACAAAGCGAGTAGTGGTATTAAACTAAATAATTAGAGATTGAAAAAGCAAGCCAGAGAGGTCATGTTTTGATCTTTGATTGGTCTCAAGCAATCACATGATGTGATTTCGCATGTCAGCGTTCTCCAAGCTTGATCTTTCCAATGCTGCGAATTATGAAATTTGTCGCATGAGCTATCAGTCCAGGTCTGCAGTACTCACATGCGTATGAATGGAAGTCTATGGGGAGAAAAGTGCAGTGTGACCGGGACTTTAAGCTGTAACTCTAATTAAACACACCTGATCAAACTAATTAAGGTTTGTTAGAAATCTACAGGTAATGTTGAAGCAGGGTGGGTACTAAACTCTGCTGCGCTGCAGTTCTTCAGGAACTTGGAGTTTGACCCCCATGGTATACAGCAGGGGTGCTCAATCCTGTTCCTGGATATCTACCTTCCTGCAGATTTCAGTTGCTACCCATATCAAACACACCTGCCTGTAATTATCAAGTGGTGTTCAGGTCCTAATTAATTGGTTTAGGTGTGTTTGATATGGATAGCAACTGAAATCTGCAGGAAGGTAGATTAGCAAATGAACAGCAAAAAACACAACATAATTATTTTTTAAATTTTAAAGTTTTAAATAATTAAAAACTGTGTCAAATCTCAATAAAAAGTTTAAAATAATTATAAAAAATAAAAATAAAGTTGGCAACACCGAAAAACCAAAGGATCCAATCTTTTATTGTTATAATTATCTCATGACAACAAACTTTTTTATTGTTTCTAGTATAAATTCATAGGTGGAAACACTGCTCTGAAAAATACTTAGCAACAAACTCACAGCCTGGGACCGGACAGTGGAGCTTTTGTATGTGGATGGCTATGTGTATCATGTTTTTGTGATTCCCTGTGATGATGTGCACGTTACCTTACTGAGATGATGGAATTTAATTTTGGCTTAGTTGCCAGAAAGATACATGCAACTGTTCGCATCTGTACATATGGCAGTGTGCAATATAAAATAAATACATATTCTTAAACAAAGGTAATGTAAGAAGTTATATGAGGAGAGGCTAACTAGCTAACAATGTAGCTTTCAAGTACACAGTTCAAGATAACAACAATATAACTTAAAACACAGCCTTATTTTAGAAACCCTCAAAAACATTTGAACACATTTTACTTACTCATTGTAGATTCTTATTTAAAGCCTAATACATATCAGACTCTACATCTGAATTGATGGACAGAGAATAGAGCACACTCAGCAGTAAACAAATCAAACACCTGACTCCATTAAAGGGCCAGCATTTTCTGAAAACTCTTTCTAACACCTTTGTGTTTAGAATAAGACAGACAGCCTGTGGGAGTGTGTGGTGATGCCTAAATCATTATTTTCTGCCTTTAAAATGCACGTCTCTATAAATAGCAACATAAACCGTCAGAGAAGATGGGACAGTAATGGTTGAACAGTAATTTGCTATTTATTGTCAGTTACTTTCTGTAATGAGTACATAAGGTAAATTACTGGAATTTATTCTTTGCACTACACAATTTCATACAAAGTCTACTCCTTTTACAGTAAAATAATATGTGTTAATAAATAATAAATGTTTCCTTTTATTACAGCAAAACACTGGCTATTTTACAGTTATTTACAGCACAATCTACAGAGTAAGATTGCATTTATACTAATTAAACACACCTGATCAAACTAAATCTAAAGGTAGTGTGTTGAAGCAGGGCTGGAACTAAATTCTGCTGGGCTGCAGCCCTTCAGGAGTTCGACATCCTGTGTATCTAGCATATATCCAAAGGAATTGCCTACATTTATCACAATCATGCACATATCATTGAATAAAAACAATAAAAATATAAAAACTTAATCCAAAGCAAATAAATAAATAAATAATCTGATCCTCATGTTGTTCCAAACCTGTAGTAATAATAATAATAAAAAAAAATTACCTGATTGATACATTTATTTAGGAAAGTCTTTATACTATACTGTTAATGCTACTTTTACCTACTTCATTTGAAGTTTTCCAAACAAATTAATTGAGTCTCTGCAAAAATGTATGTACGTGCTGTTTAAGATATTTTTTAAATAACACATTTTTATTTAGCAAAATACTAATATTCAGCTTAAAGTGCAATTTAAAAGCTTAACTATAGGCTAAACTAGGCTAATTATATTAATTATAGAAAAGTAAACAAAGTTATAAAAATGATTGTGATAATTTGGTTGCTCTGTGTGAATATTTTTGCCTTTAAATGCATCTCGTGGATATCTTTACCTTTTAATTAGCTCTGTGACATTGACATTGGTTGACTCCTGATACTCAATGTTAAAAACATAAAAGGAACCAAAGAAAACACAGAGATGGCTGCAGAGAAATTTAACTTATCATCAATGCATTGTCTCACTTTCTCCTCAATACTGACCATTCACATACCAAAACTGAACAGTATATATATATATATATATATATATATATATATATATATATATATATATATATATATATATATATATAGCAACATAAAGAGTACATGGGGTAATAATGGTTGAGCAGTGATTTACCATTTATTATCACAGTAACTATCTGTAATGGGTACATAAAGTAAATTACTGTAATTTATTCTTTGCACTACAAAATTTCATACAAATCCTGCTCCTTTTACAGTAAAATACTGTTTCCTTTTATTACAGCAAAACACTGACTATTTTACAGTTATTTCCTGCATAATCTACAGTAAGGGTTAACAGTGTTTTTCATCTATTATTTTGTATTATTTTAGTTTGTTTTATTTAACATTATATTCATTCCCTGTCATTTATTTTAGTACTCTAATTCAGTTAATTCAGTTAATCATTTACATTTTTTTTCTTTTTTTCCCCCTTGGTATTTTAATGCCTGTTATTTTAGAATTTAAATTAAATTAAATTAAATTAAATTAAATTAAATTAAATTAAATTAAATTAAATTAAATTAAATTAAATTAAATTAAATTAAATTAAATTTAATTTAATTTAATTTAATTTAATTTGGACTTAATATTTATTCCCAGTCTGTTATTTTATTGCCTCTACTAAAAATGTTAGATATAAAAATAGGAAAAAAAATTTAATTTGAGTTTTTTTAATCTATTATATTATTTTACTTTATTTTTGTTTTATTACATATTTAATAAACTTTCCCTGTCTGTTATTTTACTGTCTGTTATTTAAACTAAATTAAATTAAATTAAATTAAATTAAATTAAATTAAATTTTTGACTTTATATTTAGTCTGTTATTTTAATGCCTGTTATTTTAACATTTTAATATTTTATTTCATATTTTTAAAACGTTAGGTATAAAAATAAGAGCATTTTTATATTAATTTTTGTTTTTTACCTAATATATTTTTTTACTTTATTTTCTTTTATTACATATTTATTTAACTTTCCCAGTCTGTTATTTTACTGCCTGTTATTTTAATTTTTTAATAATGAATTTAGTTTTTTTAGTTTTAATTTAATTTAATTTAATTTAATTTTGACTTTATATTTAGTCAGTTATTTTAATGCCAGCTATTTAAATATTTTAATAATGAATTTAGTTTTTTTAATTTTGACTTTATATTTATTCCATGTCTGTTAATTTAATGCCTCTACTTAAACTTATTTTAGTTAGCATTCAATCAGCATTTTAGTTTTTCCTCTGATATTTTATTTTCATTTTCTTTTATTTCTCTATGTTAATATCTGCAAACTAAATAGTTTAATTGTTTGGATTTCAGCGTAACAAGTTCCTCCAAACCAAATTGCCATATGACCACCCATACATGCATTTTGACAATAGTTATCAACTTTGTTAGGAAGCTGATACATAATTTGCATGTAAAAAAAAATGCATTTATACATCACATGCTTGAAGATACAGCAGCCAAACGAGCCTCAGAAGTCATAGAGAGTAAAAGTGATTATGCAAAACTAAAGGAAGAAATAGAAATGAATCACAAACATGAAACATCACAGCCATCAAACAAACACAGAGAAAGATTCATACAATAAAAAACACAGATCCATCAAATCTGTCAGCTGCTCACTTTCAGAAGACAGACTTCTGACAGCTCCTATCTCAGAAACCCTGATCAGAGCTGGTTATTTCTGCCTCTTTCTCTTTCAGACCCATCAGTTTGAAACAAACACTTCCTGCTTTAGCAGGAAGCGCAGGATGTTTGGGAAGCAGTAGAAAACACAGGAAGATCTCATATACTCTGGAAAACACTGACATCAGCTTGATCTCATGAGGAAAGCAGTGTCAGTGTTTTATCATTCATCAGCTGAGAAAAGCATTCTGAAAGTGATCCCAATTTTGTCTAGTATTTTAATGCCTGTTATTTTACAATTTAATTTAATTTAATTTAATTTAATTTAATTTAATTTAATTTAATTTAATTTAATTTAATTTAATTTAATTTAATTTAATTTTATTTTATTTAATTTTTGACTTTATATTTATTCCCAGTTTGTTATTTTAATGCCTGTTATTTTTTTATTATTTTATTTTATTTTATTTTATTTTTGACATTATATTTATTCCCAGTTGGTTATTTTATTGCCTCTACTTAAAAGCTAGGTATAAAAATAGGAGCATTTTTTTTTTCTTTTTTTTTTTATCAAATATTTTATTTGACTTTATATTTGTTTTACTACATAATTATTTAACTTCCCCAATCTGTTATTTTAGTGCCTGTTAATTTAATTTAATTTAATTTAATTTAATTTAATTTAATTTAATTTAATTTAATTTAATTTAAATTAATTTAATTTTTGACTTTATATTTATTTCCAGTTTGTTATTTTAATTTTTTAAATTAAATTTAATTTAATTTAATTTAATTTAATTTAATTTAATTTAATTTAATTTAATTTAATTTAATTTAATTTAATTTAATTTTATTTTATTTTATTTTATTTTTGACATTATATTTATTCCCAGTCGGTTATTTTATTGCCTCTACTTAAAAAGTTAGGTATAAAAATAGGAGCATTTTTTTATTATTTCATTTTTTTTATCAAATATTTTATTTTACTTTATTTTTGTTTCACTACATATTTATTTAACTTTCCCAATCCATTATTTTAGTGCCTGTTAAATTAAATTAAATTAAATTAAATTAAATTAAATTAAATTAAATTTAATTTAATTTAATTTAATTTAATTTAATTTAATTTAATTTAATTTTTGACTTTATATTTAGTCTGTTATTTTAATGCCTGTTATTTTATTGTTCCACTGTTTCATCAGAATTTTTATTCTTGCACAAAGCAACCCACACACCATATACAATCCTATCCAGCCCCGACAAAACAATCCCCAAATTAAACAATCAATATCAGATGGGGAAAAAAGAAACAATAACAAACCACATATACACACCCAAATACCTTCACTCAATCCACATATAAGGTTTTAAATCTTTAAAGAATTAAATAAGTTGGGGTGGCACGGTGGCTCAGTGGTCAGAACTGTTGCCTCACAGCAAGAAGGTCACTGGTTCGAGTCCCAGCTGGGTCAGTTGGCGTTTCAATGTGGAGTTGGCATGTTCTGCCCATGTTGGCATGGGTTTCCTCCAAGCGCTCTGGTTTCCCCCACAGTCCAAACACATGCGCTATAGGGGAAATAATTCACTATATTGTCCACAGTGTATGAGTGATTTGACAATTCGTGACAGGTTATGCATAGTGCATCTTTCAATTAGCTGATGACACAACGGTGGTGGGCCGAATTACGGATAATGATGATACTGCCTGCAGAGAGGTTGGGCACTCTCTGGCGCAATGGTGTGAGGAAAACCACCTCTCACTCAACATCAGCAAAACCAAGGAGCTGGTGGTTGATTTCAGGAAAGAAAAAAGGGAACACAGTCCCATCACCATCAACGGGACACCAGTCGAGAAGGTCAACACTTTCAAGTTTCTTGAAGTACACATCGCTGAGGATCTGACATGGACTGCTCACACAGACGCAGTGCTGAGGACGGCACAACAACGCCTCTTCTTCCTCAGGAGGTTTGGAATGAGCCCCCACATCCTCCAATCGTTCTACACCTGCACTGTGGAGAGCATCCTGTCTGGCTGCATCACCACCTGGTATAGAAACAGCACCAGCAGCAAACGCAAAGGCCTACATAGGATTATGCGAACTCCCGGCCGGGTAGTAGGTGAGCTTCCCTACCTCCAGGAGGAGAATTGGTGAATTGGTTAAGCTAAATTGCTTGTAGTGTATGTATGTGAGTGTGTATGGGTGTTTCCCAGTACTAGGTTGCAGCTTGAAGGGCATCCGCTGTAGCAAAACATACGCCGGAATAGTTGACGGTTCATTGCTCTGTGGTAACCCCTGATAAATAAGGGACTAAGCTGAATGAAAATGAAAGAATGAGCCGGATGTTGACTAAAGGGCATTCATATTATGTTTACCGCCGGAAAACAAGTCAGAAACACAGCGGAAGGTGGATTTGTTGTGGTGTGAGAGCTGAGCTGAGCTGAGTTCTGTCTCCTCCGGAGGCTGCAGGAGTGTTTTTAGGGCTTTTACACTGTAGAATTACTGCCAGGTCAGAGAGAACAGACAAAACCGCCCCGACCCTCTGAGAGTAACTAACACACACATGCACATGCACACGCACACACACACACACACACACACACCTGCTTTTACAGTGGATGAAAGAGGAGAGATGGTGTGTGTGTGTATTTGAGTGTGTGTGCTTGTGTGTACAGGTATATACTGTGTGTGTGTGTGTGTGTCTGTCTGTCTGTTTGTGTGTGTTTGTATGTATCTGTGTATATGTGTGTGTGTGTGTGTGTGTGTGTGTGTGTGTGCATGTGTATTTCTATTTGTATGTGTTTTTGTATGGGTTTGTGTGTGTGTGTGTGTGTGTGTGTCTGTATGCATGTGTATGTCAGTTTATGTGTATGTGTGTGTGGGTGTGTGTGTGTGTGTTTGAGCCTGCCTCTGTATGTACATGTGTGTGTTTGTATGTATCTAAATATGTCTGTGAGTGTGTGTGTGTGCCTGTGTATTTGTGTGTATGTGTTTGTATGTGTGCATGTGTATGTCTGTATTTGAATGTGTGTGTGTGTGTGTGTGTGTGTGTGTGTGTGTGTGTGTGTGTTTGTGCCTCTAAGTGCCTGTCTGTTTGTGGGTGTACATGTGTGTGTTTGTATGTATCTGTGTATGCGTGTGTGCATGTGTATGTCTGTGTGTGTGTGTGTGTGTGTGTGTATGTACAGTGTGTGTTTGTGTCTCTATGTGTGTGCCTGTCTGTTTGTTTGTGTGTGTATGTGTGTGTTTGTATGTATGTGTCTGTGTATGTGTGTGCATGTGTATTTGTGTGTTTACATGTGTGTGTGTGTTTAAATGTGTCTGTCTTGGAAATAGTGTGTGTGCATGTGCACTTCTGTGTATGTTGTTTATGTGTGTATATATGTGTCTGTGCATGTGTGTGAGTGTGTGTGTGTGTGTGTGTGTGTGTGTGTGTGTGTGTGTGTGTGTGTGTATGTCTGCATATATGTGTGTGTGTGTGTGCCTGGTCTCAGGAGTGTGTGTCACAGCTGTAGGGATTGCGCAGCTCTGTTCTGACAGATGTGGAGCAGCAGCAGATTCAGCTCCAGCTTTAGTTGAAGACTCAACAGAAACAAACACTGCCTCCATTATAAAGCTCTCAGCCACAGAGCTCTGATCCAGGGTGAAGGGCTGTGTACTGCACAGATATACAGTATATTTACACCCCATCACTACTTTACACTTCATCAATGCAGTAATAGTAGTTCTATAGGTATGCATCACTATTACATTGCTCAATTTTGAGTAATGTATTGTGTGTGTGTGTATTTTTAATGCTTTTAATGCAGTCATATTTACTTATAACATTGCACAAATACTCAAACAGCAGACCATGCTTTAAAACAAGGTTTCATTAGGTCATGTATTTATAACATACACTAAAAATGAAAGACACTTAAATTAATTTTATCATTTATTAATGGATTATTAACATCTAAAGATGAGCTTGTTAATATTATTAACGCACACTGAGTTAACATGATCTGCAGTTTTATTCACTAACATTAACAAAGACTAATGGATACTGCAGATAATAATACTAAGATTTATTGTTTATTATTTGTTCATGTTGGTAAATTTATTACCTTCCCCCCACTTACCATGCTGTGTGTGTTTTGTATATTATATGTTGTGTGTATGAGTGTGATGTGGCTGTATTGTGAGTGAATTGTGATGTATAGGTGAACACATACTTTAATTTAATTTAAAAATATGCTAAATGAACAATATGATGCAAGCATCATTAGTGACAAGTGGGCTTTGAGAGGGAAACTAAAATGCTTCATAAGGATTTAATTTTGGAATAATCTGTCAATAAAGGGATGAAATAAAAATCCTGATATAAAATTATGTGAAATGAAAAAAAAAAAAAATAAATAAATAAATAAAATACAATG
Source organism: Danio rerio (assembly GCF_052040795.2). NCBI lineage: Eukaryota > Metazoa > Chordata > Actinopteri > Cypriniformes > Danionidae > Danio > Danio rerio. The sequence continues at coordinate 2,441,163 of NC_141026.1, forward strand.
AAAAAATAAATAAATAAAATAAAATAAAACAAAAACGAATAAAAAAAATCAAATGAAATAAAAAAAATAAAATGAAACAAAAAATGAATAAAATAAAATAAAATATAAAACATAAAATAGATAAATAAAAAAATCAAATAAAATAAAAGAATTATATATTTTTTTATAAATTAAATGAAATAAAATAAAAATTAAAAATACAACAAAATAAAAAATTTAACAGACTAAAAAAAAAAATAAAATAAAATATGAAAAATTTATAAAAATCTAATTAAATAACAAAATAAAATTATATAAATAAATAAAATTAATAAAATTAAATAGAAAATAAATAAAATAAATGAAATAAAAAATTTATAAAATAAAAATAAAATAAAATAAAATAAAATAAAAATATATAAAAATAAAATAAAAATAAATAAAATTAAATAAAAAAAAATGTAATATATAAAATAAAAAAATCAATACAATAAGATAAATAAATAAAAACCTCAACCAACAGCAACAAGCTTTCAGCAAACATAATATATATTTATAAAGAAATATATTGCTTTCTTTAATACTTGCAAAACATGATTACACAATCTAAATAAGACTGACACCTGTAGGCACCTTTAGGCAACCTGTAGGCAATAATATATATATATATATATATGCAGAAATCTGACATGATCCAGATGAAGCAGAGAAAACACTGCAGATCTGAGATCAGTCATTGGAAAAAGCCAGAAATTAATGCTTAATTGAAGTTGTCCTTGTTAATTAGCACAAAATTGAATTGGCTTCAGGAGCATGAAGAGGCGGAGGTGATGACGGAGCAAGGGATTAGAGGAAAAAATCTAGTTCATACATGAAAGAAACGTTTGGCATGTTAAAGCTATAGAATAATCCGAGAAGAGCCATCAGCAATGAGTTTATGCAGAAATCATAACTTTAATTTAATATGACACATGTGTATTTCCCTTTGACATGGTTAAGATGCCATAAGCCATGTTGAGTAACACAGAACGATGAAAAGGTGTAGAAGGAATTAGAAAGACTGAAAGATATAAATAGGATGGAGGGAGTTTTTAAAGAGAACGGTGGAGGGATGGCGAAGTTTGAAGAAAGACTTGTTCTAGGGAGGCAGGGTTAAGAGAAAGGGATGAGTTAAGGGGAGGAGTTTGGATGGAATGTAGGTTGGAGAGGGCGTGGTTTTGAAAGACAGTGGGTGAAGGGCGAGGTTTGAAGAGAAAATAGAGTGGAGGGCGGAGTTTGGAGAGGCAAAAATGAGAGACTGGATGGAAGGAGGGTGGGGTTTGAAGAGAGAATGAATGGAGGGAGGGCGGGACTTGAAGAGATTGGTGGAGGGAAGGCGGAGTTTGAAGAAATATTTGATGGAGGGCGGGGTTTAAAGAGAGAATGGGTGGAAGGCAGGGTTTGAAGAGAGACAAGGTGAAGGGCAGGGTTTGAAGAGAGGCGGGGTTTGAAGAAAGACTGGGTGGAGGCAAGGTTTGAAAAGAGGTGGGATTTGAAGAGAGACTGGTGGATGGCGGGGTTGAAAAGAGGCGGGGATTAAAGAGAGACTAGTTGGAGGGGGCGGGGTTTGAAAAGAGGAGGGGTTTGAAGAGATACTTGGTTGAGGGCGGGGTTTGAAGAGGGGTGGGGTTTGAAGAGAGTCTGGGTGGAGGGCGGGGTTTGAAGAGATACTTGGTTGAGGGCGGCGTTTGAAGAGGGGTGGGGTTTGAAGAGAGTCTGGGTGGAGGGCGGGGTTTGAAGAGATACTTGGTTGAGGGCGGCGTTTGAAGAGGGGTGGGGTTTGAAGAGAGTCTGGGTGGAGGGCGGGGTTTGAAGAGAGGTGGGGTTTGAAGAGATACTTGGTTGAGGGCGGGGTTTGAAGAGAGTCTGGGTGGAGGGCGGGGTTTGAAGAGAAGTGAGGTTTCAAGAGATACTTGGTGGAGGGCGGGGTTTGAAGAGAGGTGGGGTTTGAAGAGAGACTGGGTGGAGGGAGGGGTTTAAAGAGAGGTGGGGTTTGAAGAGAGACTGGGTGGAGGGCGGGGTTTAAAGAGAGGTGGGGTTTGAAGAGAGACTGGGTGGAGGGAGGGGTTTGAAAAGAGGTGAGGTTTCAAGAGATACTTGGTAAAGGGCGGGGTTTAAAGAGAGAATTGGTCGAAGGAGTGTAAAGAGAGGCGGGGTTTATACAGCGACTATGTGGAGGGCGGGGTTTGAAGAGAGACTGGGTGGAGGGCGGGGTTTGGGCAGATCTTATTTAGTGAAAATGTAAATCCTTAAATAATATTAATCAAAATATTCATTCATTCAACTTCTTTTCGGCTCAGTCCATTTGTTAATCTGGGGTCACCACAGCGGAATGAACCACTTTAATCAAAATGTATATTTAGTAATATAATTTCCTTTAAAACCTTTTATTATGATTGTTAATTTATTCTTAATATTGAATATTATTATTTTAAAAATCTCAGTCATGGTGTTCGTAAGATTTCAACTCCAATAACATAAAGAAAGTCTTTAATGTCATTCATTGTTAATTTAAAACAGTTTCTAAATGATAAAATAATATTTAAGCGAAATCATGCTTTGAAATGTCTCTTGAAAAAAAAAAGCCCAAAACGAAACAAAAATCTGACAGGAGTTTATTATTAATGCGGACCACTGGTTAATCCAAGAATAAACACAGTTACGTACACACGCTCCACACTGTAATAAGTCTGTCATATTAGGCATATTTGAGTCTTCCTTGAGGACTATTAGGCGGTGCGATGGGGAGAGAGAGGGGGAATAATGGCCGGCCTCTGAAAGCTTTGGCTGGATTTGTCTGCCATAAGCCTCCAGCAGATTAAAGCCTGTTAATGTGTGTTGTGCTGAAAGACTCAATGCCACTGTGTGTCACTACAAAGACCAGGCTTCAGGCAACTCATACTTAACAACAGCATCGAAAATTCAGTATTAAACATCACGCAACCAACCGCATGCTTACACTTAAATCCATCATAGACATACTTGTGAATATTTTGTGGTCAGTGATTTTCTCCTGCTGAACAAGGAGGCATTTATTGACAAACTACATTGAAATACAGTGAAATTATCTAAAAGGATAAAATCAGGAATATTGTAAAACATATCAAATAAATCTGTTATTGTAAGATAGTGTAAAATGAAATGTATCGCTGTGGATAAAATGATTGTAGTATGATGATTTGATGACCAAGAAACATTTATTAGTGTTGATTATAAGCTTGGGCAGCATGGTGCCGCAGTGGGTAGCACAATTGCCTCACAGCAAGAAGGCCGCTGGTTTGAGTCAGGGTCAATTTCTGTGTGGAGTTTGCATGTTCTCCCCGTGTTGCCGTGGGTTTCCTCTGGGTGCTCCGGTTTCCTCCACAAGTCCAAAAACGTGGTTTAGGAGAATTGGGTGAGCTAAAATTTTCCATAGTTTATGAGTGTAAATGACTTTGTAAGGGTGTTTCCCAGCGATGAGTTGCAGCTGGAAGGGCATCCACTGTGTAAAACATATGCTGGATAAGTTGGCGGCTCTTTGTGCTGTGGCAACCCCTGATTAATAAAGGGACTAAGCCGAAAAGAAAATGAACAAATAAATTAATGTTTATAAGCTTGTTTTCATAAAAAAAATAACAAAAAAACAAAGAAACCAACAATCAATGAACAATATATAAAAAGTTGTGTATATACTGTTTAAGACAAAAAAAATGTTTGATATAATATTTTTATGATAATTGATTCAGTGCATAATTTATCTTTTTTTTTTTTTTTACTATATATAATAAAGGATTCAAGAAAATAAACATACTGACCTAATATTTGGGTTACTATAGTTAATAAAAGCATAAATAAATAGATACCTAAATAAATAAAAAAATGAGTAAGTAAATAAATATACAAAATAAATTAATTAATAAACAAATAAGTATTTATTTAATTTAAATAGTAAATAAACACATAAAAAATGAATAAACAAGTAAATGAATAAATTAACAAACAAGTGACTAAATAAATAAATAAATAAACAAATTAACTAATGAATTAAATAATAAAAAATTGAAAAATGAATAAATAAATGAATGAGTAAATAGATAAATAAACAATTAATTTAATAATTAATTATTAAATAATAAATGAATAAAAAAATAAACTAACAAATAAATAATTTAATAAATCAGTAATTAAATAATAAATAACTAAATTAATAAATGAATGAATGCGTAAATAAATGAATTATAGATAGATATATAGATAGATAGATAGATAGATAGATAGATAGATAGATAGATTGATTAATTAGCAAATAATTAAATTGATAAATAAATATATTAATAAATCAATTAAATTGTAAACATATAAATAAAAAATGAACAAAAAATAAATACTATTAAATAAAAAATATAAATTTAAATAAAAATGATTTAATTAAAAATTTAATTCATCGTTATAAATTTATTTTTGTGCCTGAAGCAATTTGGTTACATAATAAATATAATTAATCAATAGGTTATTAATATTTATTATTATTATCATTTTTTATAAATTATTGTTATTATTTATTTAATATTATTCAATTAATTATAATAATAATAACAATAATAATAATAATAATAATAATTATTATTATTATTATTAATAATAATAATAATAATAATAATAATAATAATTTTTCTTTTCTTTTTTTCTTCAGTTTATGTTTGTGTACTTGATGTTTAGTGTTGGTGTTTATTGTCTTAAGTGTGTCATTACTGTTACATGTGAAGCACCACCATGTCAGAATGAATTGTCCCAAGAGGATTAATAAAGCTTTAAACTTAAATGATGTGTTTCATTTTTAATAAAACAAAAATCACAATCAGTTGCATATGAGAATTTGAAGAGATTAAACTAATAATCTAGCAAAATAACATCATTGAGGCAAAAGAAGAGACTGAACAGAAATGGTCTATATTCTATTTGTATTACCCTATAACTAACCATTATAACTAATTCCATCAGAGTTCTTAAAACATCAAGTCAGAATGTTAAACTGGAACTGCTTTGATACCTTACCCCCCGTGCTTGTTTTTTAATCTGAATATTGCAGATAGTGGATGTTTTTTTTTTATGGTGAAAACAGAAAAGCTGTGTAAATGACTGTCCGTCTATTAGACCGCTGGCTGTTTGACTGACCTTTACCGGTAAAGGTCAGCGTTTCATTAGCGTCTTCGTTTAAGACTTTGAAGGCCGAGCGGATCAATATGGCTCTAAGTGAAGGACAGATATTCGCTCTAAAATACTCCCGTCTGTCAATATCAACAGCAGCTTCTGTCCATCCACACATTATTCAAGAGAGCCGAGGCGGATCGTTCTGTACAAATTCTTAACAGGTATTTTTCTGAAAAGCCAAACATCGCAGATCAATACAGAAATGGAGGACTGATGAGGAATGAAGCTGCTGAATGTGTTTGGGGGTAAACGTGCATTACACGGAACATGTGTTATGTAATCAGATTACTTATTCAAGTAAATAGTCAAATAAAGTATTACATTTCCATTACTTATGTTACTTTTAAAGGGTGACGCGGTGGCACAGAGGGTAGCGCTGTCGCCTCATAGCAAGAAGGTCTCTGGTTCGAGCCTCAACTAGGTTAGTTGGCGTTTTTGTGTGGAGTTTGCATGTTCTCCCGTGTTGAATGAATGCATGAATGAATGAAAAAATGAACGAATGAAGGAGCTAGTGAACAAATGAATTAAGAAACTAGTGAATGAATGAACAAATAAATAAATATTTTTTTCTTTTTATAATGTGATTAATAATGCATAACCAATGCAATGTTGAAAATTACAATGTAATGGTCTAGGTGGATTAATTGAATGAATAAATGAATGAATGAATGAATGAATGAATGAATGAATACATAAACAAGCACACAAATGCATTAATTAATGAAAGAATAAATGAATGCATGAATAAATGAATGAATGAACAAGCGAACAAACAAATGATTGAATGAATGAATGAATGAATTAAATACATTTTTATAATGTAATTTATAATGCATGGAAATAGTGAATGAATGAATGAATGAATGAATGCATGAATGAATGAATGAATGAATGAACTTGTGAACAAATGAATGAATAAATAAATAAATATTTTTTTATTATTATGTAATTTATCAAGTTTAACTTATGCAGTGTTGAAAATGACAATGTCATGGGTGGAATGAATGAATGAATAAACAAGCGAACAAATGCATTAAAGGAAAAATCAATAAATGAATGAATAGATGAATTAATGTGTGAATGAATGAATGATCAAACAAACTAATGAATGAATGAAGGAAGGAACTAGTGAATGAATGAATGATTAAATGAATGAAGGAAGAACTAAATATATTTTCTATAATGTTATTTATAATGCATGGAACTAGTGAGCGAACAAATGAAGAAACAAGCGAACAAATGCATTATTGAATGAATGAATGAATGAATGAATGGATGAATGAATGGATGAATAAACAAACGAATGAACAAGCGAACAAATAAATGAATGAATGTGTGAATGAATGATTGGTTTAGCATTAATGAATGAAGGAAGAAACTAGTGAACAAATGACTAAATTAATATATATTTTTTAGTATGTAATTTATCACGCATAACGATGCAATGTTGAAAATTACAATGGCATGGTCTAGTTGGAATGAATAAATGAAGAATTAAAAAGACAAACGAATGCATAAATGAATAAATGGATTAATAAATGAATGAATGAACAAGCAAACAAATTATTGAATGAATAAATGTGTGAATGAATGAATGATTAAACAAATTAATGAATGGAGGAAGGAACTAGTGAATGAATGAATGAATGAATGAATGAATGAATGAATGAATAAAATTAATTTTTTATAATATAATTTATAATGCATGAAACTAGTGAACGAAGGAATGAAGAAACAAGCGAACGAATGGGTTAATGAATGAATGAATGAATGAATGGATGGATGGATGGATGGATGAATGAATGAATGGATGGATGGATGAATGAATGAAGAATTAAATACATTTTTAATAATGTAATTTATAATGTGTGGAAGTAGTAAATGAATGAATGAAGAAACTAGTGAACAAATGAATGAATGAATAAAATTTATTTTTGTTGTTGTAGTGTAATTTATCACGCATGACTAATGCAATGTTGAAAATTACAATGTCATGGTCTGGTTGGAATGAATGAATGAATTTATGAACGGACAAACAAATAAATGAATGAAGAAACAAATGAATGAATGAATGAATGAATGAATGAATAACATTTTTTAAAATCTTTTTCTAAATTGTGCCTGAATTTTTCCTAATTATGTCCCAGTAATTCCTTCAGGGTTTAAAATCATTTCAAGTTGCTGAATCATGAGATTTAGGTTTGAGTTTGAGAAATTCCTCAATCCACAGGTTTATAACTCGACAGAGTGAATCAGTGGATCGTCTGCGTGTTTAATTCCCCAAAACATGAATCATGGTTTGACAGGCACTGGATCAGAAACGCCGCTGAGATGAAACAATTTAATTATGACGGCAGACTTCAGATTGCCATCGTCTGACTCCAGGCTTCTGGCAGATGAACTCATCTGTGTGAAAATCAACCGTTTATAGACTGAATGCAGGAGGAAATATGCACAGTATCAGTCATCATGCATGCATTTATTTACACGATTCAACCTCTAATGATCATTATAGGGAGGAAGATGTACTTGAAAATTGTGCTTTGATGTGTCTTTTGCATAAACAATGAGTAATTAGTAAGGTTCAAATCCTGCCATTAAATCATAAGCCACAAAGAAGTAAAACATCCCAACATTTAGTAGACTAATAACACAAGAATGAGAAATAAACAAGGCAAAAGAGGTAGTTGAGGATCCATGGTTTATTGAAAGCTTAGTCAGGTAGGCAATGGTCAACTGGAACAAACAGAAGCATGACGACAATCCAAAAGCGTAGTCAGATCACAGACAAAACGTTGATCCAGACAGCAGACAACGTAAACAAGAGAACAAGGCAAGGGTCAAACACGGATAAACACAGGAAGTGCTTAGAAATGTTAAAGGGTACAACCAACAAGACTCAGCAATGTCTGTGAGTGTGTGTGCTGTTTATATGGGCCATGTCATCAGTCTTGAGTAGCTCCCAGCTGTCTGTCTGTCTGTCTTTCTGTCTTTCCAACAGTCTGTCCGTCCGTCCGTCCATCCGTTCTTACATCCATCCATCCTTCCATCCATCCATCCATCTAACAAAATACCTTGCGATAATGTTATGGAAAACTATTAAATACAATAATTTTATAAACAGCAAAAATCAAGAGAAACAAACTTTTTTTAAACAAAATTTTGCTGGATTTTTGTAGTTAAACTAAACAATTGTTTTAATAAATATATTTTTAATAAATATGTAATAAATCTGTAATAAATTTTATCAAATGAACCAAAATATAATGTATTTATTGAGAAATGGAAAAAAATTATTTTAAAGAATAAAAAAATCTAAAATTAAAATAAATAATAAATAATTAAATAAAAAAATTAATAAAAAATAATAAATAAATAAAATTGAGCGTAAGTAATTAAATGATGTGTTCATTTTTATTAAAAGAAAAATCACAATCAGTTGCATATGAGAATTTGGAAAAAGAGTAATCTTATAATCTAGTAAAATGACATTATTGTGGCAAATGAGCCAGCAGTGTTTTGGAGTGAAAATGGGGTGAATTTTTAAATAAATACTCATTTATGCTGAGCACTTTATATTAAAATACTATGAATAGTACTAGTAAATACTCACTGTAAATAATGCTACTTTCTTCTGGAGAAAGTTTTTTTTGGTTTTATTTTGACAAGAATTAAAGCAGTTTTAAATTATTTAAAATAAATAGTTTTTTAAATAGTTAAAAAAAATAATTAAAAAAAATATTATTAGCTCCTTTAAGCTATATTTTTTTCGACAGTCTACAGAACAAACCATCATTATACAATTACTTGTTTAATTGCCCTAACCTGCCTAGTTAACCTAATTAACCTAGTTAAGCCTTTAAATGTCACTTTAAGCTGTATAGAAGTGTCTTGAAGAATATCTAGTCTAATATTATTTACTGTCATCATGATAAAGATAAAATAAATTAGTTATTAGAGATGAGTTATTAAAACTATTATGATTAGAAATGTGTTGAATTAAAATCTTCCCTCCGTTAAACAGAAAGCATGTGTTTGGACTGTGGGGGAAACCGGACCACCCGAAGGAAACCCATGCCAACAAGGGGAGAACATGCAAACTCCACACAGAAATGCCAACTGACCCAGTTGAGGCCCGAACCAGCAACCTTCTTGCTGTGAGGCCACAGTGCTAACCACCTTTATATAATTATTATTATTTAATTAAAAAAAGTTTAAAAAGTCTGAATTGTGATTGTGTAAATTGCAGGATTTGAATACACAAGTCTGAGAAAAAGTCGGAATGTGAGTTATAAAGCTGTAATTACTCAAGTGTGTCAGGAATAATCCTCCACAGTGATGATCAGAGCTTCAGCAAGCATGAACTGTGTGGTGGGTGAACTGTGTGTGTGTGTGTGTGTGTGTGTGTGTTTAGGGGAAATAATAAAGGAATGCTCCAGTGATGTTGGACGTGTACCTGAGGACACATCAGCCGGCTAAAAGAAGCTCAAACAGGACAAACCAGAGCTGAATGAGTTCACGAAACTAGAGCAGAAAGTGGAGCAAAAAGTAGAGCTGTGACAGCACAAAGACGAACACACACCGCTCACTGACTGCTTTTACACTGCGACGGACTCACACCAACACTGACCATCTTTCTCTCTCACACACACACACACACACACACACACACACACACACACACACACACACACACACACAGATGCATGCAAGCACACACACACACACGTACGCACACACACACACACACACACACACACAAACACACACACTCACGCACGTATGCACACACACACAAATAAAAATGTATTCTCTTTCTCTCACACACACACAAACAGACAATTGTGTATTAGAATAAAGTTTGATTGAATAAATTAAATGGTTGAATAAATAAATAAATAAATAAATAAACGGATAAATAAATAAATAAATAAATAAATAAATAAATAAATAAATAAATAAATAGATAAATAAATATGATCTATGTTCTTAAGTGTTTATGTATTGATTTAACATGCAAATTGTCATTTTGGGTGAACTAATCCTTTAAACCCAACCTTGGTGTTTTGTTTTTATCCATCCATAAAATTATAATAATTACATATTATTAATTACCATTTATTATTATGATAAAATTATAACTATTAGACCCAAATATGTGAATCCTGAATCATTATAAGCTGCAAGTTAGGAGTTTATTGAGACAAATTGATAGTTAATGGTTTATTAATAGTGAGAATTATGTTTTAGAATAAAGTGTGATTGAATAAATAAGTAAATGGATAAATACATGTGTCACGATAACCAACCGATAATCGTACTCCATAAGATCGCTGGATTTCACTAACAATAACTTATGGACTACAATTCCACCATTTCTGGACTACATTTTCATACATGCACTCCGGTCACACTCACACATGCTTCCTCATCTAGACTGATTACTCGCACCACCTGAGGATTGTCAGAGACTGATTGCACACACTATTTAAGCAGCACACTCACTCACTCACTCCCATGGCCGAGTCTTGTTATCTGTATGGAAACACTACAACGCGTTTTCCTAGTCTTGTTTTCTTGTGTTTTGAACTTTGCCTTGTTTACCTTTTCATCTCAGTCTGCCGCCTGCCTTCTGACCACTCGCCTGATCCTTTGACAACGATTCTGGACTTCCCTTGTATATCTGTTTGCACCTGTGCTGGCCATTGCTTGCCTGACTTTGAATAAACCTGCATGTGGATCCAAACCTCTGTTGTTTGTGTAACTCCCCGGGTTACAACATGTAATTTCATTTATTTATTTATTTATTTAAATATGATACAAGCGCATTCTCATTTGAATGCGCTCACTCTGAATATCACACTAACTGTACCCAAAAAAAATAAAAATAAAATAAAATGGATTGATGGATGGATGGATGGATGGACGGACGGACGGAAGGACGGATGGACAGATAGATAGATAGATAGATAGATAGATAGATAGATAGATAGATAGATAGATAGATAGATAGATAGATAGATAGATAGATAGATAGATAGATAGATAGATAGATAGATAGATAGATAGATAGATAGAATAAAATGATGGATGGATGGATAAATAGAAAGGAAAATGGATGAATTGATCGTATTGTTTGATTGATTGATTGATTGATTGATTGATTGATTGATTGATTGATTGATTGATTGATTGATTGATAAATGGATATATGGGTGGGTGGGGGATGGATGGATGGACAGATAGAAAGAAAAATAGATGGATGGTTGGATGGTTGGATGAATTGATTGATTGATTGATTTGCATCATTCGTGTGTATCGCGCCGCTGGATGCCTATTCACGCGTCTGCATTGAATTAAGATGTAAACCACTCACGCTTGACGCTTTTTCTGCGTCTGGTGTGAACACAGCATAACACAACCTTACTGTTTTGTTTTTATCCACACACAAAACTATAATTGACCGCAATATTTGAATTCTATACGCGTGGGGCCGTTTCCTTCACGTCACGTCAGCTGTATTTCTCCACTGAATCACACGAGATGATCCAGAAGGAGTTTCTGATACAGTGAGTGCTGATGCTGATCTGAACTGACAAACTCCAAAAGGACAAAAAGCAGCATAAAGAAGTTCATGTGACTCATGTGTTACATCCTCAGAGCTTTGGAAATCCTCCTGTCTGCAGCCATCAAATCTTATTCAGCTTGTTTTTTGTATATACATTCAGTCGTGTTACGTGAACCAGTGCTGCTGAGAGCATATAATGCTTCTTAAAGGGGACCTCTTATGTATAAATAAATTTTATAAAGGTATTAAACACAGTTAAGTGGCAACAGTTTGTGAATATAACCAGCTTCTAATCATAAAAATTGATGCATTTTATTCTTTATAATCACACTTTATACAAACAGTCTGCAGAAACACTTTGACTGACATTCTTCTGTTGTATGTGTCATCAGAGAGGGAAAGCCCCGCCCACTAGTGACCATCTCTCCCTCATTAGCATAGGACATCAGTCTTGTTTTTGAATCTGCACTATGCTGACATGCATGCAACTGTAGCTCCGCCCACTTTTGAAAGAGCTCATTTGAATTTAAAACAACAGTCACCAATACGTCAGAGAGTCACTGAATAGCTTCAGAGAGTTATATACAACATTATCTGTGTCGTATTTTTGAGCTGAAACTCCACTACACACTCCAAGGACATCAGTGACTTCTTATGAATCTTGGAATAAGGGCCAAAAAAATGATATTTACCTCATAATTTACACTCATCTTTATGTGGTTTAAAACTGAAATTGTTTATGAACGTGAAGGGTGAGTAAATAAGGACATATTTAATTTTTTTGGGATGAACTATATCTTTAAGCCAACTTTTCAGAGTATATTACAAGTGGATTGTATATTAAAAATTAAATCTGTGACTCACAAAATGAATTAACCCTCACTTAATGAATTAACAGTAAATGTTCATTTTTGGGAGAACTATCCTCTTAATATACAGGGCATATACAGTGACTGTATGTTTATTCTCTACAGTGCTTCCCTATTGTATTGTACAGCAGAGCAACATGTAAATGTGTGTGTCTCTCACTGGAGTGACCTTGAAATGAACAGAGGAGCCTGAAGCCACAGTCATGGAGACTGAATACAGCTCAAGCTGAGAGAGAGAGGGAGAGAGAGAGAGAGAGAGATGGAGAGGGGGATGGGTGGGTCAGTGTGTGACTCAGGCCAGTGATCCAGTGATGGTGACAGAATGAAGCGGGTGAGGAATAAATCATGTGAAAGACACTCGGGTGAATCGCACCTAAACCTGTCAAGAACACAAATGGGACACTATATACTGAATGAACAGAAAATCACACCTATTTTAACTTTTTTTTTAAACCAAACGTCCGACAATAGTTACATGAAATTTTAAATCAAAAGACTAATTACTGATCAAGAAAGATAGATGATGATAATATGTAACCCCTCAAAAATCATGAGGGTACACATTTGGAAAATTAGATTTAATTGATTGATTGATTGATTGATTGATTGACTGATTGATCTATTGATTGATATATGGGTCGGTGGGTGGGTGGGTGTATGTTTGAATGGACTGATGGATGGGCGGATGGATGGATGGTTGGATGGAAGGATAGATGGATAGAAAGAAAAATGGATGGATTGATTGATTGATAGATGGACATATGGATGGATGGATGGATGGATGGATGCATGGATGGTTGGATGGATGGATGGATGGATGGATGGATGATGGATGGATGGATGGACGGACGGAAGGACGGATAGATAGATAGATAGATAGATAGATAGATAGATAGATAGATAGATAGATAGATAGATAGATAGATAGATAGATAGATAGAATAAAATGATGGATGGATGGATAAATAGAAAGGAAAATGGATGGATTGATTGTATTGTTTGATTGATTGTTTGATTGATTGATTGATTGATTGATTGATTGATTGATTGATTGATTGATTGATTGATTGATTGATTGATTGATTGATTGATTGATTGATTGATTAATTGATAAATGGATATATGGGTGGGTGGGGGATGGATGGATGGACAGGTAGAAAGAAAAATAGATGGATGGTTGGATGGTAAAATAGATGGATGGTTGGATGGTTGGATTGATTGATTGATTGATTGATTGATTGATTGATTGATTGATTGATTGATTGATTGATTGATTGAATTATGGGTGGGTGGGTCGGTGGGTGTACGGACGGACGGACAGACAGACAGACAGACAGACAGACAGACAGACAGACAGACAGACAGACAGACAGACAGATAGATAGATAGATAGATAGATAGATAGATAGATAGATAGATAGATAGATAGATAATCAAATCTTAACCAATCAAATGCTCTCTCGTATCTGACATATCCCGCCCCCTTCTCATTTGCTTTTTCCTTTGATGCGCTTGAGCTCAACCACTGTCAGTAACAGAGCTGTTATAAAACTAAACACCATTGGTTGTTTTTTTTAAAGGGGAGGAGCTACTCTACATCCCACCCTCTTTTCTTGTTTCAGTTAGGACTATGTCAAACATTGAATAAAATTTGCACTTTGCGAGACCTTTAATAGGGTACAACTAGGTCATTCTCCTGTCATTATACAATTTTGTCCTCACAAACCACATAAACAAGCACGCATGCACACACACAGGCAGGCACAGGAAGTGGGGAAGTGAGTGCTGTGATGTGATGTGTTTGGCTTCCTCTCTGTCTCTGCTCCATAATCTGTTTTAGATTACTGTAATACAGCTGTCTTTCTCTCTCTCTCTCTCTCTCTCTCTCACACACACACACACACACACATACACTCACTCAACTCTCTCTCCTCCACTTCTCGTCTCGCTCTGAGTCTGTTTTACTGGCAGAACAAAGCCGTGCTGTTATAATCTCCTCCTGCCAAGCTGCCATCACATTTAGACAAGACGTGAAACTTCTGTTCCGTTTTATTCCCCAAGTAATTTCCATCAAGATTTGCATTAATCCAAGTCCTCCATTAGCTCAATCAGTCTGGGCAATCTCCCTCCAATTAACCGCATAAAAGACCGTTTATTAATATCATTACAACTGATTGACCTACATTTCTCATGACCATATTCTCACTTTTTCAAGGCTAATACAAGACGGAGAGGCTAAAAGAAAGAGGGCAGTTGAGCAAAAAAGGTGTGGTCTTTTAAAACTGGGTGCACTCTGAAAGTAAAAGGGGTGTGGTCTGAGAGAAAAATGTTTGGTAATAAGGTGGGAGGGGCCTGGTGGAGAAAAGGGTGTGGTTTGTAAGAGTATCAAGTACACTACATTATATTATTACATCCATATTAATAGGGAGAAGACTAATATTGGGGTTAAAAAGTAGGTAGGGCTGACTTAAAAAGGGGTGGGGTTATGATTAAAAGAGGTGTGGCTTGGTATTGATGGCTGTGAAATTGAATGGTGTGGTATAAAAGTAAAATGGCCTGTGAGAGAATGAGAGAATATTGCTTATTAAGATAAAACACTTATACATATGCATATTACTAATTATGAGAATAATTACTGAGGAAATACAGGGCTGATTGAAAAGGGGTGGAGTTGTGATCAAAAAAGGTGTGGCCTGATAAAACGAGATGGGGACTGTAATTGAATTGGAGTGGTCTGAAAGTAAAAGGGGTGTGGTTTGACAGAAAAAAGCTTGGTTAATAAAGTGGGAGGGGCTGAATGAGAAAGGAGTGTGGCTTGTGAGTGTATGATGTGTATGACACACACTACATGGTAGTATTAATGGAGATAAGACTTATATAGGATAAAAGTAGGCAGGGCTGACTGAAAAGGGGGTGGGGCTATGATCAAAAGAGGTGTGGCTTGATAAATAGAGATTGAGTCTGAAATCGAATTGTGCCTTAAATCGACTGAAATCGTGTCAAAATTAAAAAGGGGTGTGGTCTAAGAGATTAAAAAGTTTGGTTAATAAGGTGGGAAGGGAATGGTGAAGAAAGAGGTGTGGCTTGTGAGAGAATGAGAAAATATTACTCGTTGAGAGAATACATTTACATTACTCATTACATGTAATCAGAGAGGGAAAGCTCCGCCCACTAGTATATATTACATATTTATTATTACTTATTATGAGAGTACTCATCGGGAGAATTCAGGGCTAACTGAAAAGATGTGGAGTAAGGATCAAAAGAGGTGTGGCCTGATAAAAATGATTGGATCTGAAATTGAAAGGGTGTGGTCTGAAAGTAAAAAGGGGTGTGGAGAGGCTTCAAAAGAGGTTTGGCTTGATAAAAATGGCTGGGGTCCGAAATTGAATTGAATTCTGAAAGAAAAAGGGGTGTGGTCTAAGAGACAAAAAATGTTTGGTTAATAAGGTGGGAAGTGCCTGGGGAAGGAAAGGGTGTGGTTTATGAGGGAATGAGAGAATAATCCTCATTGAGAGAATACATTTTTATACACATATATGGCTTATTATGAGAGAACTCACTGAGAGAGAGTAGGGCTTATTGAAAGGGGAGGAGTTATGATCAAAAGAGGTGTGTCCGATAAAACTGGGTGTGGTCTGAGAGAAAAAAAAGTTCTGTTAATAAGCTAAGAGAGGCCTAATGGAGAATGGGGTGTGGCTTGTGAGAGAATGATGTAAATTACACACACAACATGGTAGGTAAAAGGGAACAGAGATGACTGAAAATAGGGTGGGATTATGATCAAAAGAGGTCTGGCCTGATAAAACAAATGGTGTCTTAAAATTAAATGAGTCTGTTCAAAAAGTAAAAGAGGTGTGGTCTAAGAGGAAAAAAAAGTTTGGTTAATAGGGTGGGAAGTGCCAGGTGGGGAAAGGGGTGTGGCTTGTGAGGGAATGAGAGAATAATACTCATGAAGAGAATACAAAGCTGATTGAAAAGGGGTGGAGTTATGATCAATAGAGGTGTGGCCTGATAAAACGAATGGTGTTTAAAATTAAATGGGTGTGGTCAGAAAGTAAACAAGGTGTGGTCTAAGAGAAAAAAATGTTTGGTTAATAAGGTGGAAAGGCCTGGTGGAAAAAGGGGTGTGGCTTGTGAGAGAATGAGAAAATACTACTCATTGAGAGAATAGAGACCTGATTGAAAAGGGGTGGAGTTATAATCAAAAGAGGTGTGGCCTGATAAAACAAATGGTGTCTGAAATTGAAAGGGTGTGGTCTAAAAGTAAAGGAGGTGTGGTTAAAGAGAAAAAAAAATTGGATAATAAAGTGGAAAGGGCCTGGTTGGGAAAGGGCTGTGGCTTGTGAGAATAAGAGGATATTACTCTTTGAGAGAATACATTAATGTTGACAGAATATTTGTTAAGTGAATACAGGGCTGATTGAAAAGGGGTGGAGTTATAATCAATAGAGGTGTGGCCTGATAAAATCGGATGGTATCTGAAATTAAATGCATGTGATCTGAAAGTAAAAGGGGTGTGGTCTAAGAGATTTATTTTGTTAATATGTTCGGAGGGGCTTGGTTAAGAAAGGGGTGTGGCTTGTGAGAGAATGCTGTATATTACGGACACACACACACAATCTGACAGTATTAAGACAGAATAGAGTGACGGAGAAAGAAAAACATTAAAAGATGAATCCAAAAAAATGCACCCAAACAAAACCAAGTGCAAAGGATTTTGATAAAAAGGGAGAAACTCCTCTGTATAACAGCTGTGGTCTGTGTCATTCAGAAACACTTTCCCCAGCGAACGAACGCTTTCATCTCATGAGTCATGCGCTGTAATGTGCAATTAACCCTCAGCACAGTCACTCATTTAACAACCGTCACAAACAACCTGAAGTCAAACTGTAAATAAACAGTGGTCATGGCTCCACAAATCCATCAATCGAGACCTGTAAATCTCACGTTATCACCAGTGTGACTTCATGATTATTTTCATCTCCATCTGGTCCTAATGGATGCCGAATTGGACTCTAAGAAAAATAATGTTAACATTTGTAAAGCAACCACTGTGCAACAGAATATGCGTCATGGCATTTATATTTGAGTTTAATGTTATATAACACTGTGCTTGTACAGATATTTTCCACAGCTTTAATGAATTAGGATTATAAAGAATGACCTCAGAGACAGCTCTGTGTGTTTCTTTCAGCAAGTGGCATTTAGTTATTCTTGGATTTAAACCTTTTAATTGGCATTTCTGTACAAAAAAAATGAAGAAAGGTGAAAAGTCATATTGCAATAAAATGGAAGCTCACTTAATATACTGCATGGATAGATGTGTACAAAAGAGCAGAACAGTTTGTTAAAGTAAATATCTCTTATAATAGAACCATTTTTTCCTTTATAAAAATCAAAACCTGTTTTTCTCTATTCAATTTCTTTTTACAACAAAAACAATTGGTGCAACAGAAAAATAATCCATCGATGTCAAAGACTCTTCATGGAATCATTAATGACAATTATGTATCTAATCGCACAGGCTCAAGGGAATAACGTGCCTACAATTTTATGAAACAGAAAATACGTTATTCCCCATAAATTTTGTTGCACATTTCAGATAAAAAATATCCACAAGAGGGCTGTATAATTTTTGTGAATCTTTAATACATTACTTAGGGTACGCTTTGTTGTATTTTTTCAGAAGACAAATCCACTAGAGGGCACTGTTTACATTTTTCCGAATCTAAAATACATTACTTAGGGTGTGTTTTGTTGTACATTTCAGATGACAAATCCACTAGAGGGCGCTGTATAATTTTTATGACTCTAAAATACATTACTTAGGGTATGTTACATTGCACATTTTAGATGACAAATCCAGTAGAGGACACTGTTTACATTTTTTGTGAACAACAAAGTTCTTGGGGTACGTTTTGTTGCACATTTCAAATCCACAAATCCACTTGAGGGCGCTGTATAATGTTTGTGAATTTTTTACACATTACTTAGGGTATATTATGTTGTACATTTCAGATGACAAATCCACTAGAGGGTGCTGTAAACATTTTTGTGAATTTGAAATACATTCCTTAACGTATGTTTTGTTGTACAATTCAGATGACAAATCCACAAGAGGGCCCTGTTTACATTTTTGTGAATCTGAAATACATTTCTTAGGGTATGTTTTGTTGTACAATTCAGAATACTAATCCACTAGAGGACGCTGTTTACATTTTTTGCGAATTTGAAATACATTACTTATGATACACTTTGTTGTATTTGCATTTCAAATGACAAATGCACTAGAGGACACTGTCTACATGTTCTGCGAACAACAAAGTACTTGGGGTACGTTTTGTTGCACATTTCAGATCCACAAATCCACTAGAGGGCGCTGTAAAATTTTTATGAATTTGAAATAATTACTTAGGGAACGTTTTGTTCTATTTTTTAGATGACAAATCCACTAGAGTGCGCTGTCTATATTATTGCGAATATGAATTACACTGCTTATGGTAAGTGTTGTTGAATGTTTCAGATGACAAATCCACTAGAGGGCGCTGTATACATTTGTGCAAACCTGAAATACATTACTTATGGTAAGTGTTGTACATTACAGATGACAAATCCACTAGAGGGCGCAAATCTAAAATACATTAGTTAGGGTATGATTTGTTGTACTTTTCAGATGACAAATCCACTAAAGGGTGCAGTATACATTTTTGCAAATCTGAAATACATTACTTAGGGCATGTTTTGTTGTACATTTCAGATAACAAATCCACTAGAGGCCGCCAATCTGAAATACATTACTTAGGGCATGTTTTGTTGTACGTTACAGATAACAAATCCACTAGAGGCCGCCAATCTGAAATACATTACTTAGGGTATGTTTGGTCCTTCTTGTACACGTCCAAGAGAAGGCGCTGCTTGCCACGCAGATCAGCTAGCAAAGCTCTAACCTAAACCTTTCCCTAAACCCAACCAATAATGTTTTCAAAAGCACTCGTAGGAGAAAAGTGCACTAAAAGTGCACCACATAGTTTCACCTTGATTTTGCATTGCTTTTATTTCCTTTCTGAACCAGAGTGCTCTGCAACACAAACGCAACATCGTACAAAGTGAACCAAAACCAAACTCACCACACACACATTGTCCATATGGAGATAGATATGTTATCCAAACAAATTCATTCCAAATCACACACAGTGTTAAGTTGTTTTGTGGTGTTTATTTGGTGTTGTGCAAAGAACTGCAAAAATAACCCTGAACATAGTCACTGGAAATATCATTAGTGTGAAAAGGAACAACAATTGTTGTCGTCATACTGCCCTCTAGTGTTCACTTTGCATACAAACTGCAGTCAAATGTATATTGAAATGTGTTTTTGAAATGTAGGCTGCAGCATATTTCCAGTGAGTCTGTGTGGATTAAGCTTGTTGTGCATCAAGAAGCCTAATATATGCATCTGCTGTATTCATCAGTTTTCGCAGCATCCTCTGATCTCTCTGTGTGCCGTCAGCTCAGAGCACAAGGATACGACACTAATTAAACAGCCTGGTGGTTAAGACACGACCTCAAACGGCCCTTCAGCTCTGGGTCATTGAAGGGACGAGATCTGGGTCATTATCATCACCGTGAGTGTGCCTGTATTAGGGAAGCTGTACTCTAAACCAGCAGGTTTGTCAAGCTAAAACAGTCTGTGCCCATACAGCAGAAACACAATGAAGATCTAATTACAAAAAATGTATAACACTTAATCTTAATGCAATTTCAAGAGTTCACACTTGGATAATGCTTAACTATTTTAGCAGGTTTGGTATGCTGTCCCGGGAGTGAACCCTGAGCTCGGAGATAGATGAGCCCAGGGCTCCCGCCTGGTCAATAAGCATTAGGAAGGATATGAGATCAGGTACTTCTTGATAATTTCCCAAGATTAGACCACCAACTGAGCCAGGAGGAAACCGGAGTACCCGGGGAAAACCCACGCAAACATGGGGAGAACATGCAAACTGCGCACAGAAACACCAACTGACCCAGCCAGGGTTAAATCCAGCGACCTTCCAGCAGTGAGGCGAAATACTGGTAACATGATACATTCATTCATTTTCCTTTAGCTTAGTCATTTTATTCATCAGGGAACTCCACAGCGGAATGAACTGCCAACTTATCAAGCATATGTTTTACACAGTGGATGGTCTTCCAGCCGCAACCCAGTTCTTGGAAACACCCATACGGAAACATTATACAAAACGGCTCTATTAGTAAATATCATTTAATGTACGTGAACATACAATGAACAATAACTTTATTACATGAACTCAAACACTTCACTTTAAATTCTCCCAATACTGAACCATCCGAGCTGCTCTATACATTCATTTTTATAACCCTAGACTCTAACTACTGACTCATTCGGGTCTATTTTTATTTCTCTAAAGTAATTTTAGGAGAAACAGCTAATGAACTGTGAAAGAGCAACCTGAAAGCAATAAATGAACCTCTGGGAGGCTTTGTAGAGGAAGCCATTAAAATGATAAACAGACAGAGAGCGACACCAACGACTGAACAGACATAAAAAGACACTTACAAAAGACCCAGCCGTAAAATATAAAGA
Source organism: Danio rerio (assembly GCF_052040795.2). Classification (NCBI taxonomy): domain Eukaryota; kingdom Metazoa; phylum Chordata; class Actinopteri; order Cypriniformes; family Danionidae; genus Danio; species Danio rerio. The sequence goes on from NC_141026.1 coordinate 2,462,413, forward strand.
GCTCAGAGTATTGAGTATGAGGACACCACATGATAATCGCTGTGAAAAAGGCAGGCATGTGCAGGATTGTTTAGATTTAGCCTCCATTTACCAATGATGAACCAATAAAATGCGTTTTTTTTAAAGTGTATTGAGTGTTGGGCACGTTCCCTTAAAAAAGTAATTAGTTATAGTTATGGTGGCTTGAGAAAGCCAATATACTGTAATGCTACATAAACTTCTTCCATCTTCTTCTTCTGAGTCTAATTTCTACATGAATCAGACCGTTCATACTACAACAACCAAACTAACCTCAAACCTCCAAACTATAGTGCATTAAGTTGCTATATCTTTTCCAACTGATCCGACTTACAGTTTTCCCAAAACTGACCCAGGAAACTCAGAAAAGTCCCATGACTTAACATTGGACCAAACTTTGTGACCTCATAACTTTGTCGCCACTGGCTCGCATGGTTCAGGATTGGTAGAGCTACGCATCGATGAATTTGCTCTTCAGTGTTTGAACTCCCAGTAATGATTACATCACACTGAACTGAGCTAAACTGAACTGTACTGAACTTAAACAATAAAAACTGAACTACACTGTTCCAGTTACTATGACCATTATGTGAAGCTGCTTTGACATAATCTACATTGTAAAGCGCTATACAAATAAAGCTAAATTGAATTGAATTGAATTGAATTTCAGACTTTCAGACTTAAGTTTGTGCTAGAAACTAGATACTAGAAACATAATAACAACATACCAATCCATAACATTCTAATCATACTAGCAACATGCTAATTCATACTATAAATATACAAGCAACATGCTAATTCATACAGGAAACATACTAACAACATACCAATCCATACTAGGAACATACTAATCATACTAGCAGCATGCTAATTCATACTATAAACATACTAGCCTCATGCTAATTCATGCTAAATTCATGCTAACAACATGCTAACAACATGTACGACAGAAAGATTAAGTCGACGTCATGCTCGCTCAAATAAATATAACAATATGTCAATCCATACTAGCAAACATACAAATCATACTAGCAACATGCTAATTCATACTATAAACATACTGGCCTCATGCTAATTCATATTAAATTCATGCTAAAAACATGTAAGACAGAAAGATTAAGTCGACGTCATGCTCGCTCGAATAAATGTAACAATATACCAATCCATATTAGCAAACATACTAATCATACTAGCAGCATGCTAATTCATACTATAAACATACTAGCCTCATGCTAATTCATGCTAAATTCATGCTAACAACATGCTAACAACATGTACGACAGAAAGATTAAGTCGACGTCATGCTCGCTCGAATAAATATAACAATATGTCAATCCGTACTAGCAAACATACTAATCATAATAGCAACATGCTAATTCATACTATAAACATACTAGCCTCATGCTAATTCATGCTAAATTCATGCTAACAACATGCTAACAACATGTACGACAGAAAGATTAAGTCGACATCATGCTCGCTCGAATAAATATAACGATATGTCAATCCATACTAGCAAACATACAAATCATACTAGCAACATGCTAATTCATGCTATAAACATACTGGCATCATGCTAATTCATATTAAATTCATGCTAACAACATGCTAGTTTATACTAGAAACATTTAACTGAAAACTCAACCTTTTAGTCTTTGATCCTAATTGTGGTGTTTTGGTGACTGTTGCTTTAAATTCAAATGAGATTGTTCTCTTTTTAAGAGGGCGGAGCTAAAACACCTATGTGTCAGCATAGAGGCAGATTCACAACTCTAAATGCGGACGGCTGCCTCTCACTCAGGGCTATTTTTGCTAATGAGGAAGAGAATGGTCACTAGTGGGCGGGGCTTTCCCCTTTTGATGACACCTACAAAAGGATGTCAATCAAAGTGTTTCTAGAGACTGCTTTAATTAAGTGTGATTATAAAAAATAGAATTAATTTATTTTCACAATTTTAGACTGGCTATATTCACACACTGCTACCACACAAATGTGTTTAAACTCCTTATAAAATCGATTTTAGCATAATAGGTCCCCTTTAAAGAGGTACTATATTAATATTAAATATTTTAAATGTGCTTGCCATGCAATAATATCAATCCTTCCTTCAGGTATCAGATATGCATGCGCTTGCGGACTTATTTTCTATAATCTAGCTGTCCTGCAGTGACAGCTGTGTGTACAGTAGAGTAAAGCATAACTAAGTTGTCCTGTAAGTCTATAAAAAGATTTATGTCTGAGGAGATTTATTAAGGCTACAGGCAGGATTAAGACAGGATTAAAGGAAAAGCTGTTAAACCAGCCCCTTTAAGACCCCTGGGAAACATCCGGTTAACTGCGTCGCCTCTGAGATCTGATGCCAATCATTATCACTGCAGATACTATAGTAAAACCAAAAACCGACATCTCATCATGATGGTTACTAACAGTTAATACAGATCTTTACACTCTAAGTTTTGCTTGTCTCAAATGTTTTGTGCATTGGTGTACTTTGATGAGAAACAATCCTGTCTGACAGGATTTACTTATTCCACCTGTGATAAAATCGGATTATATATATATATATATATATATATATATATATATATATATATATATATATATATATATATATAAATATATATATATATATATATATATATATATATATATATATATATATATATATATATATATATATATATATATATATATATATATATATATATATATATATATATACGGTTTATGGCCGACATGGTGGCTCAGTGGTTAGCACTTTGGCCTTAGAGCAAGAAGTTCACTGGTTAGAGTCCCGGTTTTGAGTTTTGAGCATGTTCTCCCTGTGTTGGCGTGGGTTTCCTCCGGTTTCCGGTTTCTACAGTCCAAACACATGCACTATAGAGGAATTGATTAATTTAGGCTGTAGTGTATGTGTGTGTGTGTGTGTGTGTGAGAGAGAGAGAGAGAGAGAGAGAATGAGTGTGTATGGGTGTTTCCCAGTACTGGATTGCAGCTGGAAGGGCATCCGCTGAGTAAAACATATGCTGGATAAGTTGGCGGTTTTTATCCGCTGTGGCGGCCCCTGATAAGTAAAGGGACTAAGCCGAAGAAAAAATGGTTTATGAATAGTAAGAATGATAGGCTAAAGCTCAATAATTCAAAGTGAATTGAATGCAGTTATTGTTGGCTAATTATTACTGCCAGATACAATCAACTATATTAAAAAAAGGATAAGAAAAAAATAATAATATGTTTAAAATAATAATAATAATAAATAAATTATATATATATATATATATATATATATATATATATATATATATATATATAACAATTTAACATGACTGTGCTAAAAATATGAATTAATATAAATTACATAAATAAATAAATCTATAAAACTTGTGCTGTAGCTCTAAATCCAACTAAATTAATTTTATAATATTTATTTTAACCCTCTAAAATATTACATTGAGAATAAATATATATATATATATATATATATATATATATATATATATATATATATATATATATATATATATATATATATATGAAGAAAAAATATATAAAAGGTCACAAAATAATATTAGAATAATAAAAATATATATATATATATATATTCGCAAAGCATAAAAACAAATTAACATGACTGTGCTAAAAATATGAATTAATATAAATTAAATAAATAAATAAATCTATAAAACTTGTGCTGTAGCTCTAAATCCAACTAAATTAATTTTATAATATTTATTTTAACCCTCTAAAATATTACATTGAGAATAAATAAATATATATATATATATATATATATATATATATATATATATATATATATATATATATATATATATATATATATATATGAAGAAAAAATATATAAAAGGTCACAAAATAATATTAGAATAATAAAAAAAATATATATATATATATATATTCGCAAAGCAAAAAAAATTGACAAAAGCCCAATATTAGTGATTTAAAGTTAAAATAATGACAACAACAACAACAATAAAAATGTGGAGAACTACAAATATTTGGGTACCATTATCTTTAAACTTTGGGTCAAACTGTGATGCTGTGTGAAAGAAGGAGCATCAGCGCCCATATTGTCTCAGGAAACTATCACGTTTTCACATTGGCCCCAATACGCTTATTCTTTCTTATCGTGCTTTTATTGAGTCTATTCTATCCTTCGCTCTGATGGCACGGTTTAGAGTACTGTTTCTTTAAAACAGGAATAGACTGAGTCAGGTTGTTAGGTGGTCTAGCAGGTTGATTGGTGAATCACAGCTAAGTATTGAATGCCTGTATAGTAGGCAGCTTTTACAGATAGCCCATAACATTAGTAGCTGTTGCTCTCATCTTCTGTCTGAGGAGTTTATCCTGCTCCCTTCGGGTCGAAGGTTTCAGATGCTTTTTAGTAGGACAAAACGGTTCAGGAATAGCTCTGTCCCTTAATCTATTGTCGCTCTGAATAAATTGTCATTTTTTATGAGGTATAATTTGCATCTGTATTTGTGGGTATGTTTACAGTTGAAGTCAGAATTATTAGCCCCCCTAAATTATTAGACCGCTTGTTTATTTTTTCCCCAATTTCTGTATAACGGAGAGAAGATTTTTTCAACACATTTATTAACATAAAAAGTTTAATAACTCATTTCTAATAACTGATTAATTTTATCTTTATCATGATGACAGTAAATAATATTTGACTAGATATACTTCAAGACACTTCTATCCAACTTAAAGTGACATTTAAAAGCTTAACTAGGTTACTTAGGTTAACTAGGCAGGTTAGGGTAATTAGGCAATTTATTGTATAATGATGGTTTGTTCTGTAGATTATCGAGAAAAAAATATAGCTTAAAGGGGCTAATAATTTTGTCCCTAAAATGGTTCATAAAAAATTAAAAACTGCTTTTATTCTAGCCGAAATAAAACAAATAAGACTTTTTTCAGAAGAAAAAATATTATCAGACATACTGTGAACATTTCCTTGCTCTGTTAAACATCATTTGGAAAATATTAAAAAAAGAAAAAAAAATTGAAGGGGGCTAATAATTCGGACTTCAACTATATGTGTGATTTAATTGTTTGTATCAAATTCCAAACTTTGCTGCAAAAAGAATCTACCCACGGTACTTATAAAAACTAACTAACTAACTAACTAACTAACTAACTAACTAACTAACTAACTAACTAACTGACTAACTAACTAACTGACTAACTAACTAATAATAATAATAATAATAATAATAATAATAATAATAAACAACACAACAAATAAATAAAATAAATTGACCCACCAACAAATCAACCAACCAATAAATAAATAAATAAACAAAAAGAGATAAAAATGGTCTGGTTAAAATTCCTCTAGTTGACAAGCTTTTCCTCATGGAGATATTCAGCAGTCGAATACACGTTTCTAATTTCACATCAGCATAAAATTCGAAATCCAAAACCCACATTTCTATTTCAGTCATGAAAAACAGCTGAGCCAATATTGAATATGAGCGAGATAGATGTTTAGTCGAAAGCGCTGGAATTAAAATCCTCTTACTCCAGATAAAAACCACCATGTGTCACCAGAACGCCCAGTGTGACAGAAAACAGCTGTAATTTCTCCAGATCAACCCAGATCAGGCACAGCGAGCTGAACACTGGGGGAAAACAAACAGTGCAGTATAGAGTGTATGCAGAAGGACTTTTAATTTTTAGTAACCTAGTTTATGGGTGGCACGGTGGCTCATTTGTTAACACTGATGTCTTGCAGCAAGAAGGTTGCTGATTCGATTCCCGGCTGGGCCAGTTGGCGTTTCTATTTGGAGTTCGCATGTTCTCCCAGTGTTGGCATGGGCTTCCTCTGGGTGCGCCGGTTTCCCCCAGAGTTTAAACACATGCGCTATAGTGGAACTAATAAACTAAATTCCTTGCTCTGCATTTTAGGAAAGATAGAAAAAAGAAAAAAATTGAAAGGAGGACGTGAAATTCTGACATCAACTGTATCCCCTGTTTCATTGGCCACAGTGTGAAAGACAGCGAGAGCAGCTCTGATAAAGTCGACTCTTTCACTGTTGACTAGCGAGCGACAGTTCATTCAGTGGCCATCAGGGCTCTATTGAACATCCGTCTTTCTTTATATTTGGCTCTGGGTGTCTGGTCTTTCAGCCTGACTGCTTCTGTCCTCTTGTCTGTCTTTAACTGACAGCTGCGCGGCAACAATTAGGTCAAGCACCACACTCGGCCTATTTTAAGCCTCCTCGATCGCAGAAGAAAAAAAATAAAACTGCACCGACACCAGCGACTGCACTCAAATCAAGCCTGAATCACTGCAAACACAAGAGTGTCATTTAAAGGGCCATGACACCCCCCACTTTCGGTTCAGGTCTACCTCAGAGTTTTCATTCTAGGGATAATTTATGCCGATATAAATGTGGCTGGAAGGGCACCCGCCATATAAAACATATGCCAGAGTAATTGGCAGTTCATTCCACTGTGGTGACCCTTAAAAAATTAGAGACTAAGCTAGTGAGTGTTAATGAGCATATACTGTAACTTTGTACCTACTATGTAGATATTAGTGTAACAGCTTAAAGTCTACATGAACTGGTAGCTATGACCTTTTTTACGTATTGTGACGCAGTTCCTAAAAAAACGAATCTTAAATGAGAAAGCAGTGGGTGTGGCTTGTTTTTCTCTACTGCGAGCTGATTGGATGTATTTAAGTAGGCGTTACATTCAGAAAGATGGGGAAAAGGGTTTGGGGAGAGTTATTACAGCCTAACAGACTCCTCCTCCTCCATAGTTCTTTTTTTTGCACAATTGGAGGGGTGTGGTTAAGTATGTTAGCCCCGCCCAATACCCCAGACAGACCTCATCTGCAAATTTAATTGGAAACAAGCAGGAAGTGCATTTCAGATTTCAATTGAAGATTACGAGAGCTAACTATTTTTATTTACTATATGACATGCACAGATGTTTCTTCACCACAAAACTAGCAATGTGAGCAGACAAAGTCAGTATGGTTAGTTTTTATTTCATATTTATTTTAACTTATTAAATCAATGCACTGTATGGCAACTTTAAGATCAGCTTTTAGCTAGTAGTTAAAGGGCCATGGAACCTTGTTTCAGCAGGGTGTTTTTACCTCTACTTTGGAAAAAGTCCGGAAAGTGGGCGTGTCCAGCTCTGTTTTGGGGTGGGTGGGGGGGGGGGTTTGGGGGGGCTATGAGAGGAGCAAAAGAGGCAATGTTTGATACCGCACGGCAAATGAGAGACAAAAAAACTCTGCATTTCCCAGAAACTTAGATGCACTCGGCAGGTAGCGACAGAAAGCCGCGTGTGTTATTCCTGTCGCAAAATGTGGCGAAAATCCTACACGGCGGTAAGTTTGATTGTGGTGCTAACATGTTTACACTCGGTGTAATAGTAAGTTCGATACGAACTAACTTTGCCATCTGAATATACAAAGAGCACTGGTCGCTCACTTACCAAATCTGTAGAGACAGGAAAATCAACACCAACTAGATCTGCGTCTTTATTAAGAGGAGACGAGCAGCAAATCCGGATCTCACCATTTGCAGATGAGAAAAGCTCTCGGGTAAACAATGTTCCTTAGACACGTATTGTTGTCGAGCGTCGCGTGCACTATAATCCACACGTGAGTCCAGCTGCGCTCTCATAGAGAGAAAATGAAAACAAAACTTAACTGCAGCACATTATAAAAGCAACACTGCACGCTTGTCTTGCCAACACAACGTGGCGTCTCTGCCGTCTAAACACTTTAACATTAATGAATATTAATGAAGTTGCATAATAGAGCACGCTGATTGGTTTGAACCAAGCCTGTTCATGCATTAATGCAGCACATTTGGAGACGTAATACGGTACTCCCAGATACAGACGTCCAGTCTGCACGCTGGAATACAGGCTATTATCTCATGGCCGTGACGCAGCTTCAAAAAATTAGTTTCAAACCGGAAGTATGAATTTGCTTGAAATAACGCAAAAACAACCAATTTTCACTTTTTAGCGAGATATATGTGTCCTAATAGTGTTTTTAGCAGTGTGGGACACATATACGACTGTCAACAGCTGAAAGCATGTGTTTTGATGTTTCGTGACCCTTTAATAGTTAATAAGGTAGTTGCAGTAGAGGTTAATTTTATTCAGAGTAGCTTTTATTTTTTTTAATTGGTGTTTAACAAGACAATACATCAAAGTATACAATACAACATAGGAAAAATTACAGATTGTCTTATTTTTCTTATTTTCCCACTATTCCCTAAAAATAAAATAAATAAAATATATGAATTATAAACAAACATATCCTCTGAAAGAAAAAAAATTATAATAATAAATTAAAAAATTAAATAAAAATTAAAATAAATTCTTTAAAAAGAAGATAACAAAAATACACAAGCAACTTTATGATAAGAGCAAAAAAATTTTAAAAATTAATTCAAAAATGAAAAGTTCACATTAAGGATTCAATATTTCCTCTTTCCAATTATTTACTGTGTGTTAGATCTGATATCAACTGAGCAGGGTAAGCCTTCGATATAATCTAAAACAGGGTTCCAGGTCTTGTAAAAAGATTTGAGAAACCTCTTAATATCTCAAGGTTTATGTTATTCAGAGTATCTTTAAGAGAATCAGAGTACTGTGGGGTTTATTTGTACTAATTAACAGTCAACGTGCCACTAGTTATAAGTCAGAATTGGCTGCAATTTAATCACTTTTATTACAACACAAACTGCATTGTCACTGTTTGATTGCTTTGACAATTTAACGACATAAATGATGGTAAACAGCGAGAAAACCGAACGTTTTGTTTACTCATTATCTGGAATATTTCTTAACGAATGCCTGAAGGTTCACTAAACAGCTCAGCAGGCAAAACTGAATCATTTTCTGTTTGAAGAGGGTTTTTTTTCTCTTACTGCAGGTCTGACAGCCCTCATAATTTGTGTTAAAACAGTCTGGAGACGTCATGTGGCACATTACGGTGTCGTTACTCATTTACATTTATTAATTTAGCAGACGCTTCAATCCAAAGTCACTTATGAATAAGGAGAAACCACAGGCAATTTATCATGAAAGAGCACATAAATTAGCATATAAATACCTTTCCAACAACAACAAATGATGTTTTTATTACAAATTTTAAATGTTAGTCTGACTATAGACTCAATGATCAATGATTCAATCTCATTTACAGATGGCTTTAGATATTGAAGAGCACCTATTTGACCCTTTTTCATTATTCAAGACAAGGCTTTTGTGTCTCTAGAATGTGTCTCTAAAGTTTCAGCTCTAAATACCCATCAGATTATTTATCATACCTTTCTAAAGCTGGGAAATTTGAGCTGTTACATACCTGTCAACCCTCCTGTTTTTCCCGGGATTCTCCCGTATGTTACAGTTCTATCCCGCTATTATCCCGTAAAGGTATTTTCCCATATTTCTCCCGTATTTTCAGTCTTTCTCTGAAGGGTGGCAAACAAACATTAAAGAGCCGATCCTCCCTTTACGCAACCCATACCGCCAAACCACCAGGGGCCGCCCCTTACTCTTAAATGCGAGTCTGTTCTGTGCTTTCGCTTTGTTTAGTGATGAAAACACTTTGAAATAAATATAAAACTGGCGGTTGTGTCTGACATTGCTGCAGATTTGTCAACTGCACATCCATGATTCCAATCTCCCATTCCACCACATCCCAAAGGTGCTTTACTGGATTCAGATCTGGTGACTGTGGAGGCCATTTGAGTACAGTGAACTCGTTGTCATGTTCAAGACACCAGTCTGAGATGATTCATGCTTTATGACATGCTGCCTTATCCTGCTGGAAGTAGCCATCAGAAGATGGAGACACTGTGCTCATAAAGGGATGGACATGGTCAGCAGCAATACTCAGGTAGACTGTGGTGCCGACACGATGCTCAATTGGTACTAATGAGCCCAAAGTGTGCCAAGAAAATATCCCCAACACCATTACACCACCACCACCAGCCTGAACCGTTGATATATGGCAGGAGGGATCCATGCTTTCATGTTGTTGATGCCAAATTCTGAGCCGACCATCTGAATGTGTCAGCAGAAATGGAGACTCATCAGAGCAGCAACGTTTCTCCAATCTTCTATTGTCCAGTTTTGGTGAGCCTGTGTGAATTGTAGCCTCAGTTTCCTGTTCTTAGCTGACAGGAGCGGCACCCGGTGTGCTCTTCTGCTGCTGTAGCCCATCCGCCTCAAGGTTGGACGTGTTGTGTGTTCAGAGATGCTCTTCTGCAGAGCTCGGTTGTAACGAGTGCTTATTTGAGTTACTGTTGCCCTTTTATCAGCTGGAACCAGTCTGGCCATTCTCCACTGACCTCCGGCATCAACAAGGCATTTGTGCACACAGAACTGCCGCTCACTGGATATTTCCTCTTTGTCGGAGCATTCTCTGTAAACCCTAGAGATGGTCATGTATGAAAATCCCAGTAGATCAGCAGTTTCTGAAATACTCCGAGCAGCCCGTCTGACACCAACAACCATGCCACGTTCAAAGTCACTTAAATCCCCTTTCTGATGCTCGCTTTAGACTGCTGCAGATCGTCTTGATCATGTCTACATGCCTAAATGCATTGAGTTGCTGCCATGATGTTTGTGTTAACGAGCAGTTGGACAGGTGTACCTAATAAAGTGGCCGGTGAGTGTACATTGAAGTTTGCTTTTTGCCATTTTACAAAAATGCAGATTTCCAATGAGCCTGTGTTGATTATTCGTGATGTTTATTTGTGTCTATAAGAGTTTCCAAACATGCCGAAAAGGTGAATAGAAGATAAATGTTGCCAAATATTATAACTAAAAGCTTTTAGAAGACATTTCTTAACAAGAAACTCTGACTATCGTTCATGTTTCTTCTGCTTAGTTCCTTATTTATCAGGGGTCGCCACAGCGAAATGAACTGTCAAATATCCCAGCATATGTTTCACACAGCGAATGCCCTTCCAGCTGCAACCCAGTACTGGGAAACACCCATACACACATACATTACAGGCAATTTAGTTAATCAATTCCCCTACAGCGCATGTGTTTGAACTGTGGGGGAAACCGGAGCACCGGAGGAAACCCACGCCAACACAGGGAGAACATGCAAACTGGCCCAGGACTCAAACCAGTGACAGTGCTACACAGTACCACACTCTAAATATCAAGAGCTCAAAGAACAAACTACCCGTCTCTTGCTTATCCTTCCTGGAATTTGTCAAATATGACATATACTGCAGATGTGGGATGTAGAGCTGAAAGCAGGAGCAGCTGCTGATCTGCCGGACAGACGAACAACACACTGTCATCCCATGAAGACACTCATCCATGAGCACCTGCGACACACACGCATTTCAGATGTTCAGACGATGGGAATGGATTAATGTGCTGATGGATTCACAGAGGGTCATCTGAGGCGGACAGCAGGACAATCCTGTTATCCACGTCTCATTCCAGAAACATGAACCCCCAATGCAGTGGCTTATCATCATATATATCAGATTACACAAGACTGCAGAACATCTCGATACAGTATATATGGCTGCATGGTTTAGCACAATAACAATGCTAATACACAGCTCAAATCTCCAACATTTGTTCATCAGCTGCTGGAAATGAAGGAGTTTTGGCTGAAAAGCGCAGTGCAGTGGTGGTTTGCTCACGTAGGCTCACATCTGCTCAACACTCATGTTAAACTAGATTCATGATGATGGCACCTGAACTTCTGAACTAGATACTCGTTTCTCCACTGGGCTTTCCTTAACCTTCAGAGACTGACGGAGGCACAGGACACGGTCTTTAAAAAGTACACGGAATTAGGACACAAATGCACACTGACTGTAAAAGATGAACATGCTATGCGGATATGACCACATAGGGACACACACACAGATACTGAAAGAGAGCACAGACTACAGATTAAAGAGATACACAACTATGGAGCCGCATCAGCGTCAAAAATTATACATTTACAAAATAAAAGTCATACATGCAAAGCACAATTCATATTTACAAATGAAAATGAAAAATTTATGAATTCACAAGTAAAAATCAGAAATATTTTCACTAAAAATATTAAATTTAGATAGATTAGATATTTTTGAATCGTGTTTTAAATTTACGGCTTGGATTTTAAAAAGTACACAGAATTAATACACAAATGCACACTGACTGTAAAAAATGAACATGCTATGCGGATATGACCACATAGGGACACACACACAGATACTGAAAGAGAGCACAGACTACATATTAAACAGATACACAACTATGGAGCCGCATCAGCGTCAAAAATAATACATTTACAAAATAAAAGTCATACATGTAAAGCACAATTCATATTTACAAATGAAAATGAAAAATTTATGAATTCACAAGTAAAAATCAGAAATATTTTCACTAAAAGAATTAGATTTAGATAGATTAGATATTTTTGAATCGTGTTTTAAATTTACGACTCGGATCTGTGTATTTTTGAATAACGTTTGGAACTGACGACAAAGAGCTTAGAATGACCAAGAGGCAACACAGAACGTTTCATTGCAACAGCAGCGCCCAGCAACAGCCCCGGATTCTGCCATTTTGGAGTGAAAGCGGTCGGCTGTTCATTGGATCTTATTGCTTCTGCGATGGCAAGCAACTGCTTTGTTTTTAATTAATTTATTTAAAAAGAGCATTAAAGCTGAGATACAACCAAAAAAGACGACAATACAACACTAACCATCACAATCATTAGCACTTTTAATAGTTTATTTTACAGACTTATAATATGCTGTTGTTCTATTGGAATTTTAATTCCAAAATGGTCACCGCGCCATCTAGTGGCTGTTTCCCAAATCGGACTAGAGTGTCGCCTCTTGGTGATTCTTTGCTCTTTGCTTACGAATTGGATTTGCATATTTATGAATCCTGTTTTGAATTTACAAATTGGATGACATATTTATGAATCGTCTTTTGAACTTACGAATTAAATTTGCGCATTTTTGAATCGCGTTTTAAATTTACAATTGGATTTGCATATTTATAAATCATGTTTTGAACTTACAAATTGGATTGCATATTTATGAATGACGTTTGAAATTACGAATTGGATTTGCATAATTATGAATTGTGTTTTGAATTCACGAATTGGATTTGCATATTCATGAATTGTCTTTTGAACTTACAAATTGGATTTGCATATTCATGAATCGTGTTTTGAATTTTCTAATTGGATAAGCATATTTATGAATCGTGTTTTGAATTTTCTAATTGGATTAGCATATTTATGAATTGTGTTTTTAAATTGACGGATTGGATTTGTATATTTAAGAATTGTCTTTTGAACTTACGAATTGAATTTGCACATTTTCGAATCGCGTTTTAAATTTACAATTGGATTTGCATATTTATAAATCACGTTTGAACTTATGAATTGGATTTGCATATTTATGAATCATGTTTTGAACTTAGGAATTGGATTTGCATACTTATGAATCGTATTTGGAATTTTTGAATTGGATTTGCATATTTATGAATCGTGTTTTGAATTTACAAATTGGATTTGCATATTTAGGAATTGTGTTTTGAACTTACGAATTGGATTTGCATATTTTTGAATCGTGTTTTAAACTTGGAATGGATTTCCAAGTAGATGCTTCGCACTGGTGGTTGAAATTATGAGTTGCATTTACATATTTTTTAATTGTGTTTTGAATTCATTAATTGAATTTGCATATTGTAAATCATTTTTTTATATATACAAATTTGATTTGTGCATGTTTTTATTAGTTAATTGGATTTGTGTAGTTTTGATGTTGTAGTTTTAGTTAAAATGGACTTTGTGAATTGTATTGTGGATGTATGTTTTTATTTTTAGAAATGTATCATTTTTAAACTGACCTCGCTCCATATACAATGGGGAAAATGAGTATTGAACATGTCACCATTTTTCTCATAAAACATATTTCTAAAAGCGCTACTGACTTGAAAACTGAATGACTTTGACCGGATCTTGATAACAACCAAAGAAATCCATATATGCAAAGAAAACTGAACTAATTAGATTACAAATTACCTTTTAATAAAATAAAATGACAAAAAAGGGAGGTGTAGTTCGGCAATGAAAGCCCAGACAGCAGCTGAAATTACTCAGTAGTTCTTCAGCAACCCTCTGCCCTTCCTCAGTGTAAATGAATTTCAGCTGCTTCAGTCCAACATCTACTTTAGCAGGAGGATGAAGATGAAACCAGGGTGGACATTTCAGCAAAACAATGATCCAAAACACAGCCAAGGAGACTCCCAAATTCTTTCCGAGAAAGAAAATCAAGCTGTAGAACGGCCCAGCCAATCACCTGAGCCAAATCCAATAGAAAATACAAAATAAAGCTCAGATTTGATAGACGAGATCCACAGAAGCATCAATATTTTGACACCCTGTTGAAGTCTGTCACACCTGAGCAATGAATGAGACTTCATTCTCCATATGAGAGGCGTCTTTAAGCTGCCAGCACCTAAAACGCCTTTTATATGAAGTGTTTCAGTAGTTCAGAACTTTCTCCTTCTGTCATTCCACTGTTATTACACATACGTTACATGAGATCTGCTTCCTTCATGTCTGTCACTGTGCTGTTTATCTGATGTAGCCGAGGGCGGAGACTGAGGCACACTCTGACAGCCACGTGAGAACGGTGGGCGGGGATAGACAGCATTAAAGGCACAGGCCACAAAAACAGCTACATAGTGTTCAAAGCAGAAAATTCTAACAATCTGAAAGGTATAATTGATAATCTGATGGGTGTTTTGAGCTGAAACTTTACAGACACATTCTGGAGGCACAAAAGACTTATATTAAATCTTGAACAGGGGTAAAATAGGTGCCCTTTAAGCAAGGATGCATTAGATCGAGCAAAAGTGACAGTTATAATCATAATAATAGATTACATTACAGTAACCTACTGTATTTTAATCAGATACATGCAAATAAAAAGTCTGTTGTCCTCTAAAACTTTAGGATGATCATGTATGTCCCTGAAATGTAAATCCCCTGCGTGTCTTTGAACAGCCTGATCTGTGACTGAACGCCCGGCTGCGCTGCACAGCATGATAAGAAACCTTGAACAGCGTTTCATCTTCATCCTATCAGAAAGACGGCAGCGTAGTGAAGGTCAGAGTCTCAAAGCACAGACAAGCACAGGCTTAGGGTTGCTAGGGTGTTACTATGTGGTTGCTAGGGTGATCTCTGGGTCGTTGTACATACTTTTTTTGCAGCAGTATCTTGTTTTAAAGAGGACCAACAGTATTATGCAAAAACAAATCACTTTTTAAGGGGTTTAAAGGGGTTTTGTGGTAACATTGTGCATATATAATCAGCCTCTAATGGTACACATTAAATAATTTAAGTTATTTCTAATCACACTTGATAAAAAACAGTCTGCAGAAACACTTTGATTGACATTTTCCCTTTGTACGTGTCATCAAAGCGGGAAAGCCCCGCCCACTAGTGACCATCTCTCCCTCATTAGCATAGGACATCAGTCTTGTTTTTGAATCTGACACACAGGCATTAATAGCTCCGCCTTCTTTTGAAATCTCATTTGAATTCAAAGCGACAGTCACCAAAACAGCCCATATTGAATCAAAGCCTAAAAGGGTCAGTTTCAGAGAGTTATAAAACATTATCTGTTATGTATTTTGAGCTGAAACTTCACTACTTACTCATCAGAGGACATCAGAGACTGTTTACATCTCATAAAAAGGGGCATAATAGATCCCCTTAAAAATGCCACCATGGCTGTAATCGTCAATGCATAGATTTAATTTCTGTGCAGCACATGTGTTTAAAAAAAAAGGAAAAAAAAAAAGCCATGGAACTGAAGCTGTCCCCAATCTCATGCTAATTGGCCTGATTTGTGGAGTTGCACGGCGAGAGAAGTGAATGGAAGTCATCAAACTTTAATGCACTGCTTTTAATACTCTCCCGGAGGAGCGTGGAGTCTCTCCGGATTTAGACACCGTGTCCTGGACTCGCGGCTGAACGGGAGGATTTTAACGCGCAGCATGCCGAGAGTCAATTATAAGTGAATCGCTCTGTGTGACTCTCAGTATGGATGCTTACAGTTCAATAGAGTAAACAACACAGAGCAGATGCAAGCCAATGGATGGACACTTTAGAGGAATCGTTTCAGGAGGAACCAAATGTGTCTTAATCTATGGAGGAGTTAATCATACTGAGAAGACATACAGTAGGGTATAGTGCAATCTTCAAGCTGATACAGCCCATTCTGAATGATGAACACTTACTAACACATTTTTATAAATTTACACTGACTAACAACCTGTGGTTTAATTAGATGCAGCACAAATAGTAATGTTTATTTTGTAAAAAATCTTTTCAATGAGTCAATTGGTTCACAAAACAAACTGAATCAAATAGTTCTTTGGTTTGTTCAATCAGACTGAATCAGTCCATGTAGTAGTCAAGTAAACATTTCAGACTGTTTCAGACGTATTTGACTCACAACGAGTCCCCGTTGATAGTTTGATTCATGAGTTGATTCATAATGACCAGCACACATAGATTAGTGATTTTCAGTTCATGAAAATTCAGAAACTTTCTACTGAATCAATTAGTTCACAGATCAAACTGAATCAAATGGTTCTCTGTTTTGTTTACAAATTAGACTGAATCAGTCCAAGCACTCAAGTCAAAACATGAGCTGAGTCATTTTCAGACATATTTGACTCACATTGTGTCTCTGTTGAGTGTTTGATTCATAATGAGTCGATTCGCAATGACTCATTGATTAATAATAATGAGTCATTGATTGCTAAATTCATAATGATTTGTTGATTGTTTGATTCATAATGAGTCGATTCCTAATGACCAGCACATATAGATTAGTGATGTTCAGTTCATGAAAATTCATAAACTTTCTACTGATTGAATTAGTTCACAGATCAAACTGAATCAAATGGTTCTCTGTTTTGTTCACAAATCAGACTGAATCAGTCCAAGAACTCAAATCAAAACCTAAGCTGAGTCATTTTCAGACATATTTGACTCACATTGTCTCTCTGTTGAGTGTTTGATTCATAATGAGTCGATTCGTAATGGCTCACTGATTCATAATGATTCATTGATTGTTTGCTACATAATGATTTGTGATGATTTATTGATTGTTTTATTCATAATGAGTTAATTCATATTGACAGGCACACATATATTTGTGATGTTCAATTTATGAAAATTCAAATTGAATTAATTAGTTCACAAAACCAACTGAATCAAATGGTTCTCCAATTTGTCCACAAATCAGACTGAATCAGTCAAAGAGGTGCCTAACAACTCATTTCAAACACATTTGACTCAGTGAATCGCAGCTTTATGTATTACTGTTTATTGAATAATTTGATCATAAATCAAATTGAATGACTCTTAGCTGTACACAAGTGAGCAAATCAGACACTTTTACACACATTTAAGACATTATGTAAATTATAATTTATATAAATTATTGTAATATAATTAGTATAATATAATTTATTTTAATAAATCAGACTAAATCTCTCCAAGAATACTCAATTCAACGTTTCAGACATATTTGACTCACAATGGATCTATATTATTTGATTCACAATGAGTCGATTCATAATGAAAGGTTTAGGTTGTTTTGTTCAGTTCACAAAAATTAAAAAAAATAATTTCTACTGAATCAATTGGTTCACAAAACAAACTGAATCAAATGGTTCTTTGGTTTGTTCACAAATCAGACAGAATCAGTCCTAGTACTCAAGTCAAGATTTAGTTGAGTCATTTTCAGACATATTTGACTCTCATTGAATCTCTGTTGAGTGTTTGATTCATAATGAGTCGACTCGTAAATAAAGGTTTAGGTTTTAAAAACTTTTTCGTACAATTTTAACTTATTAATGATTCACTTTTTTTTTGGATCTTTTTCACTGGAGTGAGCTGGTTCACAAAACCAGTCTGAGTGATTCATTAACAAATTAGACTGAATTAGTCAACAACTCAGCCAAAAGTGGACCAATTAACTGTACAAAAAACACAATTGTAATTTTTTTTTTGTAACAACATGATATGTGCTGCATTTAATCATGCAAAACCTTTTCACAGAACAAATAAAACACTTATTTAGACATGCACATATCCACTTTCTCCTCAATTCTCATCTGTTCATCAGTCTGATGCTCTTGTATAACCAAAGCCTGGCTGTTCTGACCTCTCTAACTCAGCCTTCTGCTGTCGGTTTCTTTCATTCTGTTCATTTCTCTCTCCATCCGTCCGAAGAATGAGCCGCTACAGAAAATCATGCAAAAAGGACTATTTATACTGGCAGCAATATCCTGGTAGAGGGCAGAACGTGGTAAATATCTGCGGCTGATTTATTAGAGCTATGAACGCTGCGAAGGCCGTCACCGATGCGAGCGTCCACCAATAAATCAGTTCACACACACTATATAGAGCACACGGAGAAATGAACAGCCAGAAAACCTCGCCCTGAGATTAAACGCTCATTTAAACGGCACACAAAAAAATAATTCAATTTGAATATGAAAAGAAAGCTGCTTGTGCTGACATGTGCATGCTTTAGGAAGAAACTGCTCATTTTGCACATGGTAGCATGTCTTTGATTAGATTTATATCGGTTCATTTGCATTAGAATTGAGACATCGCATGTATTGCTCTTGATTAAGCATTGTACATCTGGCCAGAAGTGGAGCTCGTGCATAATTAAAAAAGGAATAATAAACAAAATGCAAACCTAAACATCCAATCAGCTGATCGTTTCTTTGCTAATGTTTTATTCGCAGGTGGCGAACGGCTGCTTCACAAAGCATACAAGTTAAAAGAGACACTAAAAAGCATTCGAATTCAATGAAAAGGATCAGGGAGACAGACAATTAGGACTGAAAATAATGAGAAAAGATGTTTGAAAGTTCCCATGGAGCTTGTGAACGGGAACAAAGAGATTCAGTGCCTTTTTCTTTGGACCGAAATGAAAGGAGATTAAAAGTGATTCAAGAAACGAGACAAAATGACAAACTTCTGACAAGTGAGCCTATTTTTTTTCTTAATACACCATTCCTGATCTAAAGCAGAGCGATTCATCAGTGCACATTGTTCCAGAGGATAAAATCATAATCTTTTTAGCAAAATGTAATAACATGTTCTGAAATGACCTTTCTTTTCATCTATTTTATCAGTCCTACCATATATACAGTTGAAACCAGAAGTTTACATACACTCTATGTGTATGACTTTTTTGAGAATTTTTTTTATTAATTTCAGTCAAATGTTTTGGGTCTCCTTCCACAAGCTTCTCACAATAGTTTGCAGGAATTTTGGCCCATTCCTCCTGACAGAATTGGTGTAACTGAGTCAGATTTGTAGGCTGCCTTGCTAGCACTAGCTTTTTCCTCTCTTCCCACACATTTTCTATAGGATTGAGATCAGGGCTTTGTGATGGCCACTCCAAAACATTCACTCTGTTGTCCTTAAAGCACATTTGAACTCATTTGGCAGTATGCTTAGGGTCATGGTGTGTTTGAAAGACCCATTTGTGGCCAAGTTTTAATTTCCTGGCTGATGTCTTGAGATGCTGCTTCAGTATTTCTCCATAATGTTCTTTCATCATGATGCCATCTATGCTGTGAAGTGGACCAGTCCCTCCTGCAGCAAAACAGCCCCACAACATGATGCTGCCGCCCTCATACTTCACAGTTGGGATGGTGTTCCTAGGCTTGTAAGCTTTCCCCTTTGTCAAATGTAACACTGGTCATTATTGCCAAACAGTTCAATCTTAGCTCCATCAGAGCACAGGACATGTCTCCAAACATCAGTCTTTTCCCCAGTGTAATTTAGCAAATTGTAATCTGGCTTTGTTGTTGATTCTGGCTTGTTGATTTTCCCATGTTGTCACAGAAGGAAGCAGTGTGTTTGAGCTTTTCCTTCAATAATATTCTACAGCTGTGCCTCCAATTAACTCAAATGTGGTCAATTAGCCAATCAGAAACTTCCAAAGCCTTGACACCATCATCTGAGCTTTATCAGAGGCAATATAATCTTATTGTATGTAAACTTGAATTTCAAGAAAAGTTATAACAATTTCTCAAAACATATCTCTCATTATTCTGCTATTAAGCAGAACAGAAACACATTTGATAATCCTAACTTACCTAAAGGACAAAAAGTTTAGTCACATTAACATCTGACTTTTTTTTTAAATGGTTATGTGCCTTTTTATACAGTTTATGTAAACTTCTGGTTTCAGCTGTACTAAATATATATATATATATATATATATATATATATATATATATATATATATATATATATATATATATATATATATATATATATATATATATAAAAGTATATATATATACTTTTTGATTTGTTTAATCACTCCCTGATGGACATGATTACTGTACTGCATTCGTTTTCATTGGGAAATACATCACAGGTACAATGGATATATGTAGCAAGTGATTATGCAAATGAATCAATCGATTGTGCAGTCAAGTGGGATGATTTTGTCAGTACAAATGACTTGATCTTACAGATGAATCATTTGTTCATAGCATGGAGACCATCAATATTTGACTGACAGTGAGTCAGGATTGATTTCCAATTCATAATGATTTGCAATCAGCAGGACAGCTATATTAGTGATATCACAAAACCAGCCTTAAAGATTCATTCATGAACTATTCTGGATTTGTACAAGCAGTTCTCTAGTCAGCAACTCCCTGTATTTGAATCAAAAACGAGTCAAGATCAAGTCTGAATTATAATGAGATGATTCATAATGAGTGATATCAGTGAGATCCAATTTGAGAATGACTCATTTATTTTGGATGTGTTCAATGAATCAACTGAACTAGTTCGCAAAGCCAATCTGAAAGATTCATTCACAAACTGGACTGAACAATTACAAACAGTTTTTTATTCAAAAACTCTCTTTCAGAAATCAGATTCACAATGAGTCAGAATCTGCCTGAATCACAACAAGATGATTCATAACTGACAGCAAAGCTATATTAGTGAGATTCAATTTGTGAACGAATCATTTTTCAGATGTTTTCAATGAAGGTCACAAAACCAGCATGAATGATTCGTTCACAAACTGGACTGAATCAGTACAAGCAGTTTCCAAGTAAGCAACTCTCTTTCAGACATTTGAATCACAATGAGTCAGAATCAGTTATCTGAATCATAAGACGATTCACAATGAGCAAAAAAAGAAGAGATTCAATCAGTGTATGACTTTTGAGTTGTTTTAATCAAATAAATGACATAATGGTTCACAAAACCAGCCAGAAAGATTCATTCACAAAATCAGTACAAGCAGTTTCCTAGTCAACAGCTCTCTTTCAGACATTTGAATCACAGTGAGTCAAAATCAGCTGTTTGAATAAGGACTATATGATTGATAAGGAGCCAGACAGGGATATTAGTGAAGTTTAATTTGTGAACGAATAATTTTTCAAATGTTTTTAATGAATCAACTGAACTAATTCACAAAACCATCTCAAAAAAATTATTAACTAGATTGAACAAGTACAAGCAGTTTCCAAGTTAACAGCTCTCTTTCAGACGTTTGAATCAAGGGGAGTCAAAACCAACTGTTTGAATCATAACAACATGCTTCACAATGAGCCGAACAGCGATATTAGAGAAGTTCAATTTGTGAACGAATCATTTTGCAAATGTTTTCAATGAATCAACTGAACTGAAAAGATGCATTCACTAACTGAACTGAATAAGTACAAGCAGGGTTCTTTCTCTTTCAGAAATTTGATTCACAATGAGTCAGAATCTGCCTGAATCATAACAAGATGATTCAAAACTAACAGTAAAGCTATATTAGTGAAATTCAATTTGTGAACAAATCATTTTTCAGATGTTTTCAATGAGGTTTACAAAACTAGCCTGAAAGATTCATTCAAAAACAGCTAACAGTTCTTGGAAAAAAACAAATGAATCTTTTCCAGAGTCAGGATTGATTGTCTGATTTGTACTGAACAGCCCAGCTACATTAATAAAGATAAAAAGGTAATGAGTTGATTCATTTGCTTTAACTGATTCAGTAGATAACTGGAATGATTTAATGTTCATCTTTTCCTGTATAAATGATGTGACCTAAGAAAAGAATCAGTTTCTTCAGAAGGACAAATCAGTTTGTACCTGTCGTCTCTGTTTTTCTCTCATATGCGAGTGGTGGTCATGGTCAAACAGCTAAAAATACATCTCCTCTTCCCTCACTCTGCTTTCCCTGTCACGTCTCGTGTCTCCTGCTTTCATACTGTGTCTTTCTGCTGGAGGGAGGTGAACTTCTGAAAGATTCATTCGTAGCTCCGGGGCTCGTGGCTCCTTCATCGCTTGTAGGGACGATTTTTTAACAAAGGCGAGATTTTCACTTTGAAAAAAAGTTGCAGTGAACAAGCTAAAAACTTGAGCACAAGCGGCAGACATGAATGAGTGTCTGGTGCAAATCAGAAACACAATAAAACAGTGATCACAGTCAGCAAAACACCCCGACACAACAGGAGAGAAGGAGGCTTCTTTTCCATCAACGTTTTAGTGTTTTGCTGAGTGATAACCCGCACACACACACACACACACACACACACACACACACACACACACACACACACACACACACACACACACACACATACACGAACACATACACGAACACACACACAGAACAAAACTGTGGCAACTAATCAAAGTTATGCCAACTGTGTGCTAGTTTAAAGTTTCGAGCTTGTACACTAAGACTAATAACCACACACACTGGATTAACTTTGACTGAGGCTATAACTAAGGCAAGTTCGTTATTTCCAATAGACATTATAGGCAACACGTTTATACTTTACAGCCGCACCTAGTTGAGATGACGGGGAGCTTCTGTCAGTTTCAGCTGCGTGCTCTTCATTTCTGTCTTATTGAGGCAGCTAACTCTGCTAACAGCTGCTCTGACTGGACTGTTTACACAGCCCAAAAGCACGCGGTTGGAGAGGAGTGACGTAGAGCCAATCCACATTAGTTAAATAATTTGTACCAACTCCAACTCTGAATGATTGGATGCAATATGAGTGATCGCAATGTTTCTCCCAGAACAGAAGTATTACATTTTTTTAATTAAATTATTTTATTATAAATTAAATTTTTTATTTTTATTACTAAATTAAATTTTATTTATTTATTTTCATTTTTTTTTCAATTTTATTATTTTTATTTCAATTTTAATTTAATTTAATTTATTTAATTTTTAATTTTCAATTTTTTTTATTATTTTCAATTTAATTTTATTCTATTTTATTTCAATTTTTAAAAAAAATTTCAATTTTTTTCAATTTTATTTTTAATTTAATTTAATTTAATTTAATTTAATTATTTCCAAAAAAATAATTCAAAATTTATTTTATTTAAATTTTAATTTAATTCAATCTTTTCAAATTTAATTTAATGTAATTTAATTTAATTTAATTTTATTCATTTTCTTTTCGTCTTAGTCACTTTTTTATTTAATTTAATTTAATTTAATTTAATTTAACTATCATAGTATATTTATCTCAATACAGGCAAAAGTTTTCCTAGATTATAATCCATTCAATTATTCATTCATTCAAATCACAGCACATTATGTTAGCAGACCAATTAGAGCCTCTCAAGGGCAAAATATGACAGTCATTTTCATGTAAGTAGCTGTCTATATATAATCAAAGTAAGATATATAAAAAGATAACTTGATTTTCTACAAGTGAAGCATGAGCACACATGGCTTTGCATCTTATAAACACAACAAGGCCTTAAAAATACACTGTGGACCACCCCTCAAAAAAACAAAAAAAACAAAAACAAAACTATAGTTCATGTTATTGTTAATGGTGTGAATTGGGCCTTTTATGTGATTTATTACATTATGAACTCTCACACAAGTTTACAGCTTCTCAAAAACGCCTTCCTGACTTTATCGCTGGCGATAATATCCTTTTGTCTGGAAAGGTACAGAATAAATAGCACTTATTAAGGTTTTGAGCTGGAGAGCAGAATATTAGATTGAGCCAATTCGGTGTTGGGTTTAATTAAATGCCTGAAGTGGTTAGGCTGCATCCCAATTAGCATCCCATTATAGTCCTGTATGTGAGAGCGGGATTAGTGCATCTCAAATCACAGCACACTGAAAATAGTTCGCCAAAGGTGCCCAGATGGGACACTATTTCAGTGGATTACTGAATTATACACCCAAGCATGCTTTTATTGGCTAGTATTGCCTGTTGTTTTATTATGCAGTGATGGAAATGTGATGACTGCCAGTGTAGTTGTGCTAACTAATAATAAAGTAATAATAAAAATCATCATCAAAATAATAGTAACATTTTAAGGTAATGAACCAATGCTTACATTCAAACACATGCAACATGGTACAGTTTTACAACATGGTCCCAAAACAGACAGACAGAAGGATGTACTTGCTTGGAGAAATACATTAATATTGATTCAGTTCATCTTATTCCAAAGTCAATATGACACTATTTTAAAATAGCATTATTTTGTTTATTAGATGCACTATATACATAAATACATTTACTAATACATGTATTTAAGGGATAAAGCACATCCTGATGCTAAGCAGGGCACTGTTGTATGAGACTGAAGGGTTATTCTGTGAAAACAACCATCCTGGATATACTTTGTCCCACATATTATATGGCTACTTGCCACAAAACATAAACGTTAAACACAAAATATTGTTCTGAGCTATAATAGATTATTAATCAAACATTCCAAAATGCAAAGCCGACAGAAAGTAAAACAGCTGATGGAGTATACACTACCCCTGTGCATTATTCAGACACTAGAGGGCGCCAAACAGTCAAAAACACAAAGCTGACAGAAACGACAAACAGCTGATGGAGTATACACTAACCTGTGCATTATTCAGACACTAGAGGGCGCCAAACAGTCCAAATTGCAAAGATGACAGAAAGTAAAACAGCTGATGGAGTATAAACTAACCTATATATCATTCAGTCACAAGAGGGCACCAAATGAAAACAACTGATGGAGTATACACTAACCTGTGCATTATTTAGACACTAGAGGGCGCCAAACAGTCTAAAAACCAAAGCTGACAGAAACGAAAACAGCTGATGGAGTATACACTAACCTTCACATTATTCAGACACTAGATGGCGCCAAACAGTCCAAAAAGCAAACCTGACAGAAACGAAAACAGCTGATGGAGTATACACTAACATGTGCATTATTCAGACCATAGAGGGCACCAAACAGTCCAAAAAGCAAACCTGACAGAAGCGAAAACAGCTGATGGACTATACACTAACCTGCGCATTATTCAGACACTAGATGGCGCCAAACAGTCCAAAAAGCAAACCTGACAGAAATGTAAACAGCTGATGGAGTATACACTAACCTGTGAATTATTCAGACATTAGAGGGCGCCAAACAGTCAAAAAAACAAAGCTGACAAAAAACAGCTGATGGAGTATACACTAACCTTCACATTATTCAGACACTAGATTACGCCAAACAGTCCAAAAAGCAAACCTGACAGAAATGTAAACAGCTGATGGAGTATACACTAACCTGCACATTATTCAGACATTAGATGGTGCCAAACAGTCAAAAAAAACAAAGCTGACAGAAACAGCTGATGGAATATACACTAACCTGCGCATTATTCAGACATTAGAGGGCACCAAATAGTCCAAAAAGCAAACCTGACAGAAATGTCAACAGCTGATGGAGTATACACTAACCTTCACATTATTCAGACACTAGATGACGCCAAACAGTCCAAAAAGCAAACCTGACAGAAGCGAAAACAGCTGATGGACTATACACTAACCTGCGCATTATTCAGACACTAGATGGCGCCAAACAGTCCAAAAAGCAAACCTGACAGAAATGTAAACAGCTGATGGAGTATACACTAACCTGTGAATTATTCAGACATTAGAGGGCGCCAAACAGTCAAAAAAACAAAGCTGACAAAAAACAGCTGATGGAGTATACACTAACCTTCACATTATTCAGACACTAGATTACGCCAAACAGTCCAAAAAGCAAACCTGACAGAAATGTAAACAGCTGATGGAGTATACACTAACCTGCACATTATTCAGACATTAGATGGTGCCAAACAGTCAAAAAAAACAAAGCTGACAGAAACAGCTGATGGAATATACACTAACCTGCGCATTATTCAGACATTAGAGGGCACCAAATAGTCCAAAAAGCAAACCTGACAGAAATGTCAACAGCTGATGGAGTATACACTAACCTGCGCATTATTCAGACACTAGATGGCGCCAAACAGTCAAAAAAACAAAGCTGACAGAAATGAAAACAGCTGATGGAGTATACACTAACCTGCGCAATATTCAGACATTAGATGGCGGCAAACAGTCAAAAAAACAAAGCTGACAGAAACGAAAACAGCTGATGGAGTATACACTAACCTGCGCATTATTCAGACATTAGATGGCGGCAAACAGTCACAAAAACAAAGCTGACAGAAACAGCTGATGGAGTATACACTAACCTGCACATTATTCAGACACTAGATTACGCCAAACAGTCCAAAAAGCAAACCTGACAGAAATGTAAACAGCTAATGGAGTATACACTAACCTTCCCATTATTTAGACACAAGATGGCGCTAAATACAGTCCAAAAAGCAAATCTGACAGAAGTGATAACAGCTGATGGAGTATAAACTAACCTGCGCACTATTCAGACACTAGATTGCACCAAACAGTCCAAAAACTGCAGCATGACATGTTATAATGTTGTAATAGGCCGACTGTAATCAAACTATTCCAAATAGCCATGTAATAAACTAGCCTAACATGCTTTAATGTTCATAAACGCGTTACTGCAGTAGCTCTATTTCCAGTCTAATGTGATTTCTACAAGCCTCGCCGTTCCATAATCCAGAGTGCTTTGATTGGCCATGATGCTGTGATTCAAGTGTGTCTGACAAATGTAAAAACTGCTTTTTATAATCAATAATTTCCTCTTGAAGGCTTCAACAGCATCTATAAACCAACATTTTACTTACAGAAATCCAAAAAACTTCTCCATTTTACTCTTGATAGCACTAGATATTGGATGGTCGGGGTTGTTCCTAGACGGGATACAGCTGTGGATGGAAGCTAATGAAAATTATTTATATTATTTATTAAATTATTTGTTACATTTATAAAATTTGGGGAATATATCTATAATATATATTCTAAATAAATAGAATAGAATAAATATATAAAATATATATTCTGACTTTAACTGTAAGCATGCGGAGCTGGATGCCATCTAGGTTAGTAAGTGGTCTTGTCCAGCTTCAGTATGTGACACTGACGGTCTCGGCGGTTAACATGCGCTCTGGTTAAAAGGCACCTTGTGCAGATTTCAGTTCATTTTAATCTGCAGTGGTAATGAAGGTCTCAGTATGACACAGTATGGAGTCGAGTCGGGTTGAAAATAGCACATCTTTTTTAAACACATGGCTCGTGGCGGAGTCGAGCTGCCGTGATGAATGTGAGCAGCTCAATCAGCACACACACATACACACACACACACACACACACACACACACACACACACACACACACACACACACACACACCAGACGGAGAGGTGTGTGAGAATGAAGTCATACAGCTGCATTCAGTCCTATGTAATAATATCGCTTCTAATGGAAGAAAAATATAATTATGTATCATATTATTTTTTATCATATTATTATTTATAAAAAAAGACCCAAAGAGACAATAAATATTTTATGTATTTTATATTATTTGTGTTATGTTTAAAAACTGTTTTCAACATTAATAATAATCATAAATGTTTCTTGATCATAACCCGGAATATTATAATCTTTCTGAAGAATCAAGTTGAGCAATGTTGCTAAAAAGTTTTAAAGCACAGGAATGAATTACATTTGAATAATATATTCACTTAAAACAACCTTATTTAAATATACCTTATATAAATTGCAATAATATATCACATTTTTACAGCAGTTACTTTATTTATAATACAATAATTTGTACAAACTCCAACTCTGAATGATTGGTAGCAATATGAGTGATTGCAATGTTTCTCCCAGAACAGAAATTTAATTTAATTTAATTTAATTTAATTTAATTTAATTTAATTTAATTTAATTTAATTTAATTTAATTTAATTTAATTTAACTTTTCTTTATTTTACTTTATTTTCAATTTTATTTTTAATTTAATTTATTAATTTAAAAAAAAATTTCAATTTTATTTTATTTTATTGTATTTTTATTGTATTTTATTTTAAATTAAATTTAAATTTTTTTCTATTTTATTTTGTTACAATTTTAATTTACTTAATTTTTTTTTCATTTTCATTTTTTTCAATTTTATTTTATTTTATTTTATTTCAATTTTAATTTAATTTTTTTTTCAGTTTTTTTCAATTTTTTTATTTTTTTTCAAATTAAATTAAATTAAATTAAATTAAATTAAATTAAATTAAATTAAATTAAATTAAATTTTTAATTTATTTTTTATTTTTTTCAATTTAATTTAATTTTATTTTATTTTATTTAAATTTTAATTTAAGTCATTTAATTTAATTACTATAGTATATTTATCTTAATACAGGCAAAAAAATCCTACATTATAATCCATTTAATTATTCATTCATTCATTTCCTTTAATTGGCTTCGTCTCTATTTCAGGGGTTGCCACAGCAGAATGAACTGCCAATTATACCAACATATGTTTTACACACCTAATGCCCATCCAGCCACAACCCAGTACTGGGAAACACCCTCACACTTTCACATTCAGACACATATACACTACGACCAATTTAAAAAATCAATTCCCCTATAGCGCATGTGTTTGGATAGTGGGGGAAACCAGAGCACTGGAGGAAACCCACGCCAACACGAGGAGAACATGCAAACTCCACACAGAAACACCAACTGACCCAGCCAGGGCTCGAACCAGCGACCTTCTTGCTGTGAGGCGACAGTGCTAACCACTGAGCCACCATGTCACCCCCATTCAATTATAAACAGACAGATGGGATAAAAACAACCCGACTGCAAAGCTACAAACCAAGCCATTGTAAAACATTCACAGCGTTCAGAAACACAACTTTTTAAGCTTGTAACTAAATTATGTATTTACCAAAGCGTCTCCCTCTCGCTCTACCTTCTTCAAAAGTGTGATTTTTTTCATTCAGTGCTAATTTGAGAAAGACAAACAGCTCGGGGCTTTCAGGACAGCCTGCTTGACATTTTCACAGCTTCAATTATTCACACTTTTGACAATACTGCCGACAGCCCAAAAGGGTAGCGCCGCTAAATGAATAGAGCATGTTATTTTCTCTTTTCTCTCTCTCACTCTCTCCTTTTTTTTTGTCAGTTTCTCTTTCCTGCTCAAGTCCTTCTTTCTGTCTGTCTTGTGTAAACTCCTCGCTGAAATATACAGGCCATATAGAAAGGTCAGAATCACCATATTTCTCAGTGTGTCAGTACAGTATGTACTTTGAGTGCTTTGTCATCAAGCGCAGCGGGAAAATATAACAGGACATGTGCTGTTTCTTTGAGCCGATGTGAATTTGCTGCCATACCATGATGCATCAGTGAAGATAAACTCAAACATTTATGATTTATTTAATGTCAGTGGTGGTTGCCAGAACTTAATCTACCAATAAAGTTCACATGAAGCTGCGACTATTTATTTTTATTTTTTGTACTGAGATGCAATACCTAGAGAAACAGACCATTAAATGATAAAGCAGTGGGTGTGGCTTGTTTTTCTCTACTGTGAGCTCACTGGATGTAGTACAGTAGGCGTGTCATTCAGAAAGATGGGGGAAAGGGTTTGGGGAGAGTTATTAGCACCCAACAGACTCCTCCTCCTCACCATTTCTGTTTGTTGTCATAATTGACAGCTAGAGGGGCGTGGTTATGTATGTTAGCCCCGCCCACTACCTCAGACAGACCTAGTCTGAGAATTGAACTGAAAACAAACAGGAAGTGCATTTTCAGATTTCAATTAAAGACCACAAGGGCTAATTATTTTCTTTTCTTAATGTCATACGCAGATTAATTGTTCACCACAAAACTTGCAATATGAGCGAACAACATCAATATGGTTAGTTTTGATTTCATGCGTACTTTAAAAATAAGGTAGAAACCATAATATAACTTTCGAAATTTTACAGTAAACTACCTTTTTTTCATCAATTATGTTGGCTTGAGAAAGCTAACCTATACTGTAATAATATTTAAACATGCTATTATTATTATTATTATTATTATTATTAATATATCTTCTTAGACCAATTCTATCTCCTCCAAGAGCTTTAATGCCACAGGCCCGTATTTGAGTTTGTTGCTTTGTCTTATCAAACTTATCAGACTCATAGTTTTCCTGTAAATATATATATATATATATATATATATATATATATATATATATATATATATATATATATATATATATATATATATATATATATATATATATATATATATATATATAGAAGAACATAACAGAAATGGCAACTGACCCAGTCAAGGCTCGAACCAGCCACCTTCCTGCTTTGAGGCAAGAGTGCAAACCACTGAGCCACTGTGCCTTTGTCATCATGACAGTACATCATATTTTACTAGTTATTTTGCAAGATACTAATAATCTGCTAAAAGGGACATTAAATTAGGTCATTATGTTAACTAAAGTTAGGTTATTTAGGCAGTTAACAGTGGTTTGTTTTGTAGACAATAAAAAGTATAGCTATTTCTTAAGGGAGCTGATAATATTGACCTTAAAATTGTATAAAAAAAATTAACACTGCTTTTATTCCAGCCAAACTAAAATAAATAAGACTTTCTCCAGAAGAAAAAATATTATAGGAAATACTGTGAAAATTTTGTTGCTGTTAAACATCGCATAGGAAACATTAAAAAAATAATAATACAAATTTTACAATAAGGCGAATAATCTTCGCACACGGAGTTTATGGCAATATAGGCTCATTCTGAAAGAATTCTGAATGTACAGAACATTTCTGGTGATCGCAAAGTGTGTAGCCAGAGGTACGTATGGCAGCTTTTTGTCTTTAAAATAAACGCTACGGGGCGGTATGACGCCGTTTATTTTTATGCTTACCAGCTGACTTCTTAACTCCGTATGGATGGCTTTTCCTCTATTACCAGTTTGTCCAGTGACTTGCAATGTACGCCGGTGGCCTTTAGACGAAATAAGGAGTTGAACACGACGACAGGGTTTGAGTCTGGCGAAGAATGCTTCCATGAAGCAGGTAAGACAAAAACAGAAGCTAAAAAATAAAATAAACAAGTACATAACAGGGTAAGAATGTGGTCAAATCATGGCAAAAATCAGATGAGGGCTTTTCTTTTTCTGGATTGCTTTCTAAAATTGTCGGTTAGGTTTAGGGAAGTGGGTGGGAGGATCAGTCGGTGCTTTTGAAAGCACGATTGATTGGATTCAGTGCCTAATTTGTGAATTGCAAGGTCCCGGAACAGATCGAAGGAACGGATCCGGCATGTTACCCGAGGATGTAGAGGTGTCACGCATGAAAGTGGAAAGCGGGGGTGGGGGTGAGGACAGCGAGGGTTGGTGGTGGGAACAGCGGGAAGTTGGATGGCAGAAGGGTGTCGCGGACGTAAGTTAAGAGCTGGGGTAGGGGTTGGGGAGTCGCGGAAGAAAGTGAAGCTCTGGTCAGTTGGTGCTTTTGAAAACACTATTGGTTGGATTCAGGGCTTAATTTGTCAATTGCGAGGTCCCAGAACAGATCTGAGTAATGGATCCGGCATGTTACCCGAGGATGTAGAAAGTGGAGAGTGGGGGTGGGGGTGAGGACAGCGAGGGTTGGTGGTGGGAATAGCAGGAAATTGGATGATGTGGATGTAAGTTAAGAGCTGGGGTGGGGGTTGGTTGTCATGGACGAAAGTGAAGAGGGTTGGGGAGTCGCGGAAGAAAGTGAAAGTGAACAGCAGATGGGGGAAGAGGGCGGATGAGGAAGGGGATCAGTAAAATGAGGTGCCGGATCAGATTTCAGAGGTGCAAGATCTGGATCCGGCATGTTCTGGGAAGGTGGGTCAGTCAGTCAGTCAGCCGACAGCGGTCTCTGGTGGATTTATGCGAGGTGTGAATGGCATTCGAGAGCGTACACAGGTGTGAATGGCATCTGAAAAAGCGTACACAGTGGTTTCTTTTGCAAGAATTGCAAAAAAAACTTAAGTCCTGGGATGTATTTGGCACCCTCTAGGAATATATACAGTGGTACATTTTCAGAATGAGCCTGGGTTGGTTTATGCGCAAGATTGTGTGTCATAAAGAAAACAGAACACAATGTTTTTATTTTTCCTTTTTGCATCTCTGCCCGATTGATGCAACACTGAGAAATAAGCCTCCAATCTGAATCTGCAGAACCACAGCCTGCTCTCCATGTCTGCAGATATTCAATCCCAGGAAGAGCATGAATAATGCAGACGGCAGACACTCCTCTAGTCACAATGAAACGTCCTTCCCTTTTTACACACTGCGCTCTTTCATGGCCAATTAGGCCTATTTGTCCTGGCGTATGTGGGTTAGAGCCTTCAGAGCTGTGATTTGTTTTATATAAAACTCAGTGCCGGGATTTGGAAGGTCAGTGGACTCGCGAGAGAGCCGGAGGAGAGACAGTTTCTCTGGGCTCCGAGAGCAGAACGCTGACATTTGCCAAGGAACGAGTACAGTTCGAGTGTTTTCAGCTGATGCGTTTAATGACGTGATGAGCAAAAACAAAAACTGATCAACTACTGATGATGACTCTTGGACTCAGATCATACTGAGAGCTGACTACATACTGTAGACAGCTGTCTACTAATTCAACATCAGCAGAAATAAGAGACATTGTGTCAGCACATTTCTAATCATAACAGTTTTAATAACTCATCTCTAATAACTGATTTCTTTTATCTTTGCCATGATGACAGTAAATAACATTTAACTACATATTCTCTTCAAGATGCTAGTATTCAGCTTAAAATGACATTTAAAGGCTTCACTAGGTTAATTAGGGTAAAGTTAGGGTAATTAGGCAAGTCATTGTATAACAGTGGTTTGTTCTGGAGACAACCCAACACTAATATTGCTTAAGGGAGCTAATAATAACGACCCTAAAATGGGTTAAAAACAATTAGGGTTGTAACAATATACCGGTATGACGGTTTACCACGATTTGAACGTGCACGATTATCATACCATGAACAATTGCATATCAACGGTTTTAACCCTTAAAGACAGAGACAGCCGCCCGCGGCTAAAAATAAGTATTGCTCTTAAATGTTTAATAACTTTTGATCCGCTGATCCGATTCATACAATTCAAAGATTGGCATAAAGAAGAGAATCTCAGCTTTCCAGTGCCGTATCACATAACATTCGCGGACTTTCAGAGGCTCTGGAATCAGTGCGGTTACGTCATCAAAATTTGACAACGCTGATTTGACAAAGAAACGCTCGTCACTGTGTCTCCGGACAAACCAGAAATGATACATTGATGCATTGTCCCTCCTCCATGCCCAGATTGGTTCAAACTCGCTATATCACAACCAATAAGCATAGGTTTCGCTTTTGTTTGTGGACCAACACTGAGCTTTTTGAACAACACGGAATGAGAGATAGGCATACATTTATGCGCGGTTAAATAAAACGCAAAAAAAAAAAGTTTTGCATGAAATAATTCTCATACTAAGTACTTTTTCATGCACAGCAGCACAGAAACATGACAAAACAGTGACACAGCAAAGACGAACTGCTGCTCTTGCTGTTTTCAAAAAAAAACAAATGAAGGTGCAGCTGTTTGTCTGCATTGCAGACAACCACATCCAAATCCATATCCACAGACAACCATATCCATGCTGGCACATAAAACCTAAGGATGTTCCATATTGAATCTAGTTTCGTTATGTAACTATTTATAGTATAGTAAATATTTATATCTATTTTTTTACTGAGGATTTGCACCATGTTTATTTGGACTTTGACACATTATTTATTATTTTTTTATTTGTTCATTGTACAAGTGGACACATTCTCTCACCTCAGCGGTCAAGATTAAGTCCTGAAAATCTCAACATGCTTACATTTCTTCATCACAACCTAGACTGAAAAAAACAACGCTTTAAATACACG
This sequence comes from Danio rerio, assembly GCF_052040795.2. Classification (NCBI taxonomy): domain Eukaryota; kingdom Metazoa; phylum Chordata; class Actinopteri; order Cypriniformes; family Danionidae; genus Danio; species Danio rerio. The sequence goes on from NC_141026.1 coordinate 2,496,673, forward strand.
TTTACAGCCATAAACTTGGTATTGCACTTTTGGTCTCCCATTTATCCTGCTTATAAGGAAGGACAGTTTAAGTTTATTTTTGTCTAATCTTAAAAGACCCTGCTTGTTTATTCCTTCTAATTTAATTTATTAAAATGGGAGATTTTTCAGTTTATTTTTATAAAAGACTTCTATAGTTCTATTAAAATGGTTCTTTCAAAAGTTTGTTGAAATAAAACCTTTGTTCAGTCAGAAAACGTGTTCTTATTCTTTTCAGGGTCTTTGCTATGAGAATTACTATTTAATACCGTATACCGTGAAACCGTCAAACCGTGGTATTGTTTTAGACGATTATCATACCATAAAAAATTCATACCGTTACAACCCTAAAAACAATTAAAAACTGCTTTTATTCATTCATTTTCTTGTCGGCTTAGTCCCTTTATTTATCCGGGGTCGCCACAGCGGAATGAACCGCCAACTTATTTAGCAAGTTTTTACGCAGCGTTTTTGTCGAGCATGAAAGTGGAAAACGGGGGGTGGGGGTGTTGGTCGGGGGGCGTTGGATGGCAGAGAGGTGTCGCGAACGAAGGACAAAAGTGAAGAGCAGGGGGTTGTCGCAGACAAAAGTGAAGAGAGTTGGTAAGCCACAGAAAAAAGTGAACTGGGGATGGGGGAGGAGGGCGGTTGAGGAGGGGGATCAGTGAAATCAGGTAATGTAATGTACTGTGTAATTATATAGCACATTTATTGTGTATGGCCATACACCCAAAGCGCTTCACAATCATGAGGGGGGTCTCTCCACACCACCACCAGTGTGCAGCATCCACTTGGATGACAGCAGCCACAGGACAACGGTGCCAGTGCGCTCACCACACACCAGCTATTGGTGGAGAGGAGAGACAGTGATAGAGCCATGATGATTGGGAGGCCATGATCGTGAGGGCCGATAGAGGGACTTTTGCCAGGACACCAGGGTTACACCCCTGCTCTTTCACGAGAAGTGCCATGGGATTTTTAATGACCACAGAGAGTCAGGACCTCGGTTTAACGTCTCATCCGAAAGACGGCGCCCACTGACAGTGTAGTGTCCCCTTCACTTTTACTGGGGCAATAGGACTCACGCAGACCACAGGTTGAGCGCCCCCTGCTGGCCTCACTAACACCACTTCCAACAGCAACCTAGTGTTCCCTAGTGGTCTCCCATCCAGGTACTGACCAGGCTCAGCCCTGCTTAGCTTCAGTGAGTAACCGGTCTTGGGCTGCAGGGTGACATGGCAGGTGCCGGATCAGATTTCAGAGGTGCCAGATCCGGATCCAGCGTGTTCCAGCACAAATTAAACCCTGCTGGTTTGCAGCTGGAAGGGCATCCGCTGTGTAAAACATGCTGGAATAGGTGGCGGTTCATTCCGAACCAGCGAGCTTCTTGCTGTGAGGTGATGGAGCTAACCACTGAGCCACTGTGTCGTCCCTGTTTTCAGTTCAGCTTCTTCTTTTTCATTTATTGAGGTCGCCACTGCAGCTTTATTCAGACCGATAAAAAAAGCCTACACACACACACTCACATGTTAGGACCACACACAAACACACAATCGTGCACTAACACATACATACGCACATACATACAATATCATAAACACACACACACACACACACACACACACCCTGAACAGTGGCTCTAAAGTGAATGTTAATTTGCCTCATAAAGCCCCAGCTGCTGGTGTGAGTGTGTCATTGGTGTGTCGCCTGAGCTGATCTGAGGTCAGCTTGAACATGAGTAAGCGCTATAGAAAAGCCCGTATTGATCCGGCTGTGATTAACAGTCCATTCATGAGCGCCGCTGCTGCTCTTTATTGACTCCAGCCATTCAGACGGTGTTCCTACAACAGACACACACTTCACTGCTGAGAAGACTGAGCGCAGGCTAACAATCAAACACAGAGAGCGTGTGTGTGTGTGTGTGTGTGTGTGTGTGCTTATCATTAATATAACACCAACATGAGGCAGATGGTATAGTTCACATGAACCAGAAGCTGCGACGGTTTTGTTTTTTATCCATGTAGTGACGCGTTCATAGAGAAACGGAATATTAAATGAGAAAACAGTGGGCGGGGCTTGTTTTTCTCTGAGCCGATTGGTTGTATTAAAGTAGGCGTGTCATTCAGAAAGATAGGGTGAAGGGTTTAAGTTATTACAACCTGACAGACTCCTTCTCCTCCTCACCATTTCTGTTTGTTGACTGACAGCTGGAGGGGCGTGGTTAAGTTTGTTAGCTCCGCCCAAAACCTCAGACAGACCTCATCTGAGATTTTCAGATTTTTAGTTAAAGATTACAAGGGCTAACTATATTATATTAACTATTGTTTTTTCTTAATGACAAGTACAGATGAATTATTCACCACAAAACTAGCCAGGTGAGCTGACAAAATCAATACAGTTAGTTTTGATTTCATGCGTACTTTAAAGAGAAAAACTACACATCTGAGGGCTTGCTGTATGTAGCATGCACTGACCTAATGAACCGCCTACAATAGCAACACGAACATTCGGACAACACTTATCATAACAATAATGTTAACACTTTATGTTACCATGTAATGGATTGAATATAATGAACTAAAAATATGTTTACAGGATAAATATTATTGTTACATTATACATTTATTTTTAAGCTGAAAATAGGAAAAAATACATACATTATTGTATTATATAAATGATTATTTAAGTGTATTTTATATGTTAATTATACATTTATACAAATAATTATAATAATAATATTATACTACGTTATAGTTATACATTATACAATAATTATACATTTATTTTAAAGCTGAAATTTTACAATACATAAATATATATATTATCATTATATTCATTTAATTATTATTCAAATGTATTTTAAATATTAATTATGCATTTATACAAAAATTCTATATTATAATTATAACTATATCTATACATTATAATTATACATTATACTATAATTGTACATATATTTTTAAGGTGAAAGTTTTCAATAATTACATAGTTTATTATATTATACATAAATATAATATTAATATTAACATAAATATAATAATAACTTTTATATGTATACAATAATTATATGTTATGATTATAATTATACATATACATTTATTTTAAAGCTAAATATTTACAATAAATAAATTCATATTTTATAATAAGTTAATATTTAAGTGCATTTTAAATGTTAATTATACATTTCTACAAAAATTCTTTATTATAATTTTAACTGTAAGTATACATTATAATTATACAGTATACAATAATTATACATTTATTTTACAGATGAAAGTTTAAAATAATTACCTAGATTATTATATTAATTTAATTATTATTTAAATGTATTTTAAATATGAATGATGCATTTTATACAATAATTATATATTCTAACTATAACTCTACAATATAATTTTACATTTATTTTAAAGCTGAAAATTTGCAATAAATAAATGCATATTTTATTATATTAATTTATTTATTGTTTAAATATATTTAAAAAATAATTATGCATTTTATACAATAATTATATATAAACAAATTAACTATACATTATAATTATTCATTTATTTTAACGCTGAAATTTTACAATAAATAAATAACATAAATAAACCATAAATAATCCATAAATAACTAAATAAAAAAATTTTTGGTTGATAAATACAAAATAACTTAGATTTTTAATAAAGAAAAAATTAAAATGTGTTTGTTTGAACATAAAAATTTACCTGGATTATTAATTATGGTAAAATAATTGTTTATTTTAAGTTAATTGAAATCACTGAATGTAAATGTAAATTATAAGCATATTAATTGTCAGAATTATTATTTTTTATCTAAACCAGCACTTCATGCACCCTGCACAGATTAAGCAAAATGCATGCTGATATAAATATGATTACTTCAATTAAAAACAATAAAAAAACAAACCATATTACACAAGATTTATGAACAGTGTTTAAGAGTGTTGCATCATCTGCATAACACCATAATGAACTGTCTGAAATTACACCAACTGAAATTACTGTCTTGTATAAAATACTTGAACTTTTTCCTAAAAAAATCTGCAGTGTTTGTACAACACACATGAGCTCGCTCTCGCTCTCTCTCTCCCTCTGTGTGTGTGTGTGTGTGGAGGTCCAGACCTGTCATTTCAGAGAGAGCCGCTCATGAAGATGCAGAGGGCAGGACAGCACACCAGCTCACACTAACACACACCAGCACACTCCTTATTCACACTCGTTCATTTCTCATTCAGCATTTCAGCACAATCACATCATCAAACTCCAAAACCTCCTTCATGGCATCTGTGTTTCCATGAAAAAATGTTAAGGGCACAGATTTCCTGATAAATAAAAATAAAAAAATAAACAAAAAAACAAACAAACAAATTAATTAATAAATGTATTAATTAATTTATCCTAAAATATTATTCTGGAAGATAAATAAAAAAAAAAATAAATAAAAATAAATAAATGAATAAACAAATAAACAAATTAATTAATTAATTAATTAACATTATTTTTCTACTCATTACAGTACATTATTTTTTGTACATATTTATTTATATATTTATTTAAATAAAATTAATTATCATTATATGATTATCTGTAATTTAAATTCAAATCTAGATAAATTTACCACATTAATCATATTTTGCATCATCATTATTATTATTATTATAATTATGATTATTATTATTATTATGCATAATAATAATAATAATATTACTTGATATTATTATGGGCATCACGGTGGCGCAGTGGGTAGCACGATTGCCTCACAACAAGAATGTTGCTGGTTTGAGCCTCGGCTGGGTCAGTTGGCATTTCTGTGTGGAGTTTGCATGTTCTCATCCTGTTGGCATGGGTTTCCTCTGGGTGCTCCGGTTTCCCCCACAGGTGAATTGGGTAAGCTAAATTGTCTGTAGTGTATGAGTGTGTGTGTATAAATGTTTTCCAGTGGTGGGTTGCAGCTGGAAGGGCATTTGCTGTGTAAAACATATGCTGGATAGGTTGGTGGTTCACTCCGCTGTGGCAACCCCAGATTAATAAAGGGACTAAGCCGAAAAAAGAATGAATGATATTATTATGCATAATAATTTCAAATAAGAATCATCTTTATAAAAATACAATTATTATTATTATTATTGTTGTTGTTGTTGTTGTTGTTGTTATTATTATTATTATTATTAATTTTTTATTATTATTAGGCACAATAATAATAATAATAATAATAACAATTATTATTATTATTATTATCATTATAATTAAAACTATATTTAATTTTATACAATTTTATGCTAATTATTAATTATTTTTTACAAAAAAAAATGCTAATTAAATAAATAATTACATCATACTTTAAACATTTTCTTTGGCTCCAACCATTTTCATGCATCTCTGTTTGAAAACCCCTTATTTGATAGCTGGATTATGGTTGGCATGTTGTTTGCAAGATGACCTTTCAGTCTAAAATATCATTTCCATGTTATGACAGTAATGCTTAATCATTGCCAGAACCTGCTCTTCGTGCCAAGGCTGACTAACAAAGTGAACTTATATTAGCCAGTGGTGTAAAAAGTACTGAAATGTCATACTCAGGTAACAGTATCATTACTTGCCTAAAAATGTAGTGCGAGTAGAGTAAAAGTATCTGTTGTAAATATTACTCAAAGTACAGGTAAAAAGTAGCCCTTTCAAAAGTACTCAAGAGTGGTGAGTATTACGCTGTTAAAAGCTGACGCATTTACATGTCATTTGTGTATATGTGTAAACGTAACATTCTGTAGTGCATTTAGTTATTGCCCAGCAGATGTCATAAGACGTTAATATTAGGTTAGATTTAGGTTGTGATGTCAGGTGACCACGATTAAATGTCTAGCCAGCGTCTAAGGACAATGTTATTTTGATGTCCAATAACGACGTTGATATTTGGTTGATTTTAAGTTGTTAGAAAGTGACCAAAATCCAACGCTGAGCCAACATCTTAAACCAACGTCATACTGACGTCAAATACTGACATTTATTCCTCAGGTATGGCAACATCCAACATCTGATAGACGTCATAGTGGTAACGTCCACACAAGGTTATTGTAGCGTAATATACAACACCAACCCAGACAACATAGCACTGCAAACTATTCAAAACATACATAAAAGTCACTTTTTCCAACTTTTCAAGGTTAAAAGTTATCGGAAGAAAGAACAAGCTCCTATAATGCAATTCGAAAGCATGAATAAACAAAAAATAAAAACGTAAAATATGGAAAACTGCTCACTTATGGATATTTTTACAGCACATCTATCATTGTAATAGTTGAACCATAATTCTAACGCAGCCCTCACAGAACTGTAAAGCACAAGCCGACGAACTTAGGAGCAACCCTCAGAACAAAATGCACTGTGAAATGCGGCAAAAGCCAAGATATCCGGGTCTCCAGCGAGTTGCTGAAGGAGTGGAGCGTTTGCCAAGCCATCAGCCTGTTATAGAGCAGAATCACAGATGACAGTCTCTGCGCTCGAGAAAAACCCTCCACCAATGACAGATCTGCTGGCTTTCTGAAGATGCAGAACGGATAGACACTCATTATGCAACAGAGTGATCAATTAATAGAGTTATCAGAGCCGACACACAAACCTTCTGCTGCTGACGTCATGCTGAAAGTGTAGACAGAGATTTTAAACAACCAGAAAAGCAAGTCGAGCTCAATCTTCAAATATGTTCCTGCATTATTTACGTCTTAAAGGGCACCTATGGTGAAAAATCTACTCTTCAAGCTGATTGGACAGACATGTGTGTAAGTATAGTGTGTAGACCGTCATATTGGGGTGATATAAACACACACAGTCCTTTTTTTTCAATTTAACAACATAAAAACGGAGGACCAATTGGAGCGGTTTTCAAACCGACTGCAACATGACACAGGAGAGCAGTCACCCCGCCCACCAATATTGATTGACAGCCTCGCGTCACGATCATATCCTCAGTTTCTTGTTTCACGTCTGCCATTTTCAGCATGTGAGTCAAAGCGATATCATTAAAGGAACACCCGTGCTCTATTTTTAGATGTAAGGCTCATTGGGTTCAACACAAGATCAAAATTCTCCTGATTATCGATCTAATCGGAATTATTGTTTGTAACTTTAGGTAGGTTTGCAAACGTGTTCTTTTCATTGCGTCTACCTTAAACTTCAGCCGTTCGCATTTTCTGAATACCGATCCTCTCCCTCCTGCTCCTTCTTCTCACAGTCTGCCTGTCTGTTGCAAACACAGAGCGAGTGAGCTCTTGGCTCCGCCCCCTTGTTACATTGGGCGGGAAGCCGAAACTAATTTTCATGTGAAGCAACACACCCCTAAAACAGCGAGCTGTGTACACAACCCCAACATGACACTTTTGAACACAATATAATAAAAACATCTGAACTGTGTTGAACTGAATCTAAACTGAACTGGCACACTCAGAAAAACCACAATATTAATATTAAATCATAAAAAAGGGTAAACTATGTGCCCTTTAAAGGGATAGTTTAGCTAAAATACTCATTTGGTGTGAAATCCAAGACTACACTGTATAAAGCCACAAGTTGATTTTTCCAAAAAAAAAGAGAGCAAACTCATCGCCTTATAATTATTAAGTAAACAAACTGTGTGCATAATTATAACAATAATTATTATAATATGTAATTATAATTATAACAGTTAAGTCAATAGGTTTTCTGACTCTTTTGTTTTAAGTAAAATCAACTTGTAACATTTAAGGCAATGGGTTTACACCAGGGGCGTTGCTAGGGTCGAAAGGGATAAGGGGCTTAGCCCCAAAGACCCTACCCCCCCCCCCCCACCCCCCCCAAAAAAAAACCAGTTTTATAAGTTGATCTACTCTAATTTTAATAATGGGATTAGAAATGGTTTAATGATAAATACATGGTTTTTGAGTTGACAGTCTATAACAATAAATTGTGAAGCTTTGTGACTTGTAACACCAAAAAGGAAAAAAATTTGATAAATTACCCACTTCTTATTTACTATTCTGTTATGAGCCATATCATGCCCCTTGAGCCTCCTATCTCCTCTCCTGATTTGTAGTTTCTGTTTGTTTTTTGAAAATAAAAATTTCTGCATGTCTTCAAATCTGAAAATATGATTTATTTTATAGACCAAGTTGTTATCCAATGTGATACAAAGCTACACACATGTTTATTTGGACAGAGTGATTAACTGAGGTGTAGTGCTGTCAAGATACTGGAATTTCTAAATTCAATACCTCGCAAAATATTGATATTCAATGGGCTTTTTTTTAAAAAACAATTGTATCAAAAATAGTACAAAAAAAATAAAGATTTAAATGTTAGAAATGTGTTTACTTCAAATTTCTTTAGAGGGAGATTTTTAGTTTTCCTCAAAATAGGTTGATGTGGGCATTGTAGCATTTTGAATGCATGTAATGCCTGTTTCATTCACACTTGAGCAGAAATTCCATATATGCCTCACAAAAGTTGTAGAATATTCCAGGAAAACCCTAATATTATGGATGAAGGAATCCAGCTATTGCTGGAGTTGAATGAAAAGATCTGAATAAACATAAAAAGGCTTAAAATGATCATTTACACGTCTGTGACAATAAATAAATGAAGTCAGAATTATTTGCCCCCCTTTTAATTTTTTTTCCTATTTTAAATATTTTCAAAATGATGTGTAACAGAGCAAGGACATTTTCACAGTATGTCTGATAATACTTTTTCTTCTGGAGAAAGTCTTATTTGTTTTATTTAGGCTAGAATAAAAGCAGTTTTACATTTTTTAAAAACCATTTGAGGGTCAAAATAATTAGGCCCTTTAAGCTATATTTTTTTCCGATAGTCAGCATAAAAAACTATCGTTATACAATGACTTGCCAAATTACCCTAACCTGCCTTTAAATGTCACTTTAAGCTGTATAGAAGTTTCTTTAAAAATGTCTAGTCAAGTATTACTTACTGTCATCATGGCAAAGAGAAAATAAATCAGTTATTAGAGATGAGCTATTAAAAATATGTTTAGAAATGTGTTAAAAAATAAACAGGGGGGCCCGGCGGCATTAGGTATTTTCATAAGAAAGTCGATTTATAATCCGCTGCTAACTGACAAAGCATGTTACTGTAGAATATAGCCATAAAATAATATGCTAGATACATGAACTCACTGTGATTTAACTATTACAGAAACAAATGTGACTGGTTATATCATATCTAGATAAAGATGTCTATATATATATATATATATATATATATATATATATATATATATATATATATCTAGAAAGCAATTTAAATTTTTCTGACTAATTTGCATGTATTTACATTAATGTGCAGCACATTTTATTGATTACCTACAGTTATGTTATTTCACCAAAACTACACACATTATTTGCTGTAAAAACAAATATTAAGCTTCATCTGTAACTTAGCTAGAACTATTCAGTTTTGCGAAACAGTTGTATTATTAGCTCATCAGCTTCAGCTGCTCAAAATAATGAATGATGTGCAGTGGCGGAATATTTTTCAACCATGTGACAACAGAGCCACTCCCACCTGCCGGTAGAAACAGGTACTGCTGAATAGATTACTTTTTAAATACCCGACACAAACGCTGCTTTAGGTAGAATACGCGTGATATACACGTGTTAATTGTCAGAACTTTGATAACAAAATAAATGTTATACAACATATTTTTATTTAAGTGCAACATATTCCAAAAGATCAGGGGCTTTTGACAATACATCAGGGGCTTAAGCCCCCAAAGCCCCCCCCTCGCAACGCTCCTGGTTTACACACTTTTTTTTTTTAAAGGGCACCTAGGTTACCCCTTTTTTTTTTTAAATCTCCTCCCTCGGCTGCATCGGATAACAGTTTTTACCACATTCTCACCCTGTTATGAACTCGTTCACTTTATTTTTTGGATTCTGTTTTTGTCTTACCTGATTTCTGGAACCCTTCTACCAGAACGACCCTGTCCAGACGACCCAGTCGTCGTCATGGTCAACTCCTCTCTGCGTCTTAAGTCCGCCGACATAAACGATGAGCTAACTGAACAAACTGGTTACGGCAGGAAAGCCCTCCACACGGAGGTAAGCGGTCAACCGGTAACTGCCAAAAGGAACAGCGTCATACCGCCCCCTAGCGTTTGCTTAAAAAATGAAATGCAGCCATATGTACCTCCGGCTATGTAATTCACAGTCTCCAGAATTGTCCGCAGGGCTACGTTTTCAGAATGAGCCTGAGTTGCTTTGTTTCCAATGGGCTTGGGGAGGAAGAAACTTGTTCATGCTTTTATCAGCAGCAGGAAGGATTACTGCAATCTGGCCTCCTCACTGGCCTTCCTAAAAAGACAGCCAGACAGCTCATCCAGAACGCTGCAGCCAGGATTCTGACCAGAACCAGAACATCAGAGCACATCACACCTGTCCTCAGGTCTTTACACTGGCTCCTAGATACATTCAGAGTATTAATACTTGCCTATAAATCACTAAATGGCCTAGGAGCTCAATACATCACATATATGCTCACTGAAAACAAACAGATCACTCAGATCATCAAGATCATATAAGCTAGAAATTTCCACAGGTTCAGTCAAAGCAAGGTGAATCGGCTTTCAGCTACTAACAGCGCCCCCTGCTGCTGGAATCAGCTTCCAGAAATGATCAGATGTGCTCCAACATTAGGCACATTCAAATCAAGACTGAAACACGTCTGTTTAGCTGTGTCTTTCCTGAATGAGCACTGTACTACGTCCCACAGATCACATTGTTATGTCTTTACTTTCTTTCTCATTCTTTAATAAGCTGTTTTAACGCATTTTAATCTGTTTTAATCACTGTTATAATTTGTTTTTATTGCATTATTCTTGTCTATTTTATTCCTGATTGTGCAAATCACTTTGAATTGGCACTGTGTATGAAATGTGCTATATAAATAAACTTGCCTTGCCTTGATAATTCTGAAAGTCAAACACATAGAGACAAACAAAACTAATATCTGTAATTTCTGATGACAAACCGGGGTCTTATTAATAGAAATGACTGGTATGTGCAAGAAACAAAACTTATATACAATATTATAATATGATTATTAATTTAATTTTGTCTGCATGTATTTGTATTCTGTATATTGTTGACTCTCAAAGTGCCGGCACCAATTGACATGCATGACCTGCAGTTTCAGCTCATTGTTCATCCGAATTAAAACCAAAATCTCTTTGAATTAATAGTTCATTTTCTTGTTTTGAGTGAACTATCCCTTTAAAGGTGCTTGTAAGACTATAAATGTGACTCAGGATTGAATGAAAGAGTCATCAGCTGCAACAGCTTCATTCACACACACACAGACACACAGACACACACACACACACACACACACACACACACACACACACACACACACACACACACACACACACACACACACACACACACATCAGATGGCACATTTGCAATGCTTATTAAGGGCTACACACAGAAAAATAAAGCATAAATACCACTCATATTCACCTACAGAGACTCTCAAACCTTTCTGACAGCATTAATCCTTATTTCTTGCACTATGTTTATGGGAAAGCATGTCATTTTATTAAGCCACACACATTTAAAGCAGCACAGACATTCATTTTGACCTGCACTGCAGCCAGCATTGACCTCCTTGAGTAAATGTATCCGTCATTCTCAAACCGCCTTCACAATCAATATCCATTCACCATCACATAAAGAACATTAATAAATAATAAAGAGGCCAATCATCTTTTACGATGCACTCAATTAAGTCAATTTCACGTCAGAAAGTCATTCAAAACTAGAGCAAAATGACAGTTAGCAATGCTGTACATGCAGTTATCATGCACCCTCAGGCTGTGTATCAACCCATACGACAGTCAGAGGTCAATATGGGAAATAATAATATTAATAACGCACAAATGCATCAACAATATGACTCTATACGGACTGTATAATATTAGCGATCCCTGTATAAGCTCTCACGCAAACCACAACATCGTTATGACTCATAAATGTAGTCTAGATAGTCAGCTGCCCCGTGTTTTGAGACACAGCCCGAGAACCTCACACTGTCTTCCGGCTCAGCAGACAGAACACACACATTTGCGCGTGTAAAACAGCAGCAAACACACACACACACGCTTGACACATTGAGTTCAACCTGAATTAAAAAGCCGACAGCTTCACGGCCACGCGTTAAAATCAGATCTGAGAGTGTAAGGGTTGAGTTTTTCTTACCTCAGATGTCTGGATGTCTGTTTTCCGTCGTTATTGAGCAGCATTAAACTTCCGAGCGGCTCCGGGTCTGTGTTTTTATGTGTGCGTGCGTGTGTGTGAGGTCAGCGCTGCCGGTGTGTGTGATGCATTTCTCCTTAAAATCACTTTATCTCCGGAGAACGACAACACAAGCCACTCTGATCTCCATCACTGCGAGATTCATCCGCGAGGAGAGCGCCTCAAACACTGAGAGAGAGAGAGAGAGAGAGAAAGAGAGAGAGAGAGAGAGAGAGAGAGAGAGACTCGATCAGCACCGCGGACAGCGACCCCCATTCATTCAGTTCAGGCGTTTACAGCATGTAAATAACACACGAGAGTAACAAAATTCAACCCCGTTCTATCTGTTTGTGATCTAAAAAATGACTTTAATCAAGCACAATTTATGTTCTGTATTTTTTAGGCCAAAATGTTTACAAAGGTATTTATCTGTACTGAATTGTGAATTCCTTTAGGGTTTAAAATGAATGAATGAATGAATGAATGAATGAATGAATGAATGAATGAATGAATGAATGAATGAATGAATGAATGAATGAATGGGTTTCAATGAATAAATACTACAATTTCCCATTTGGAAACGTTATATATGGCAATGTTTACAAATTGCATACATGACACAACATCCAAATATGAACTTGTCTGTCTGTCTATCTATCTATTTATTCAGATATATTCTATTCATATCTGTCTGTCTGTTATTGTGACAAGAAACAAGTAATTTGGCAACAAACTATTAGATCAAAAGGGTGCATGTGTGTATTTACTGTATGAAAAGGATGGATGGATGGATGGATGGATGGACGGATGGATGGATGAAGTGAATTTGTGAAATGGAAGGAAGGATGAATTTACGAGAAGGAAGGAAGGAAGGAAGGATTGATGGACAGATGGATTAATGAGGTGGATTTGTGAAAAGGAAGGATGCATGAATTTATGAGAAGGACGGGTGGATTAAACAGGTGAATTTATAAAAAGTAAGGAAAGAATGATAATTTATGAGAAGGAAGGAAGCAAGGATGCAAGGAAGGAAGGATGAAAGAGGTCAATTTATTAAAAGGAAGGAAGCATGAATTCATGAGAAGGAAGGAAGGATGGATGGATTAAACAGGTGGATTTTTAAAAAAGGAAGGAAAGAATGAGAATTTATGAGAAGGAAAAAAGCAAGGATGAAAGGATGGATGGATGGATGGATGGATGAAAGAGGTGAATTTATGAAAAGGAAGCAAGCATGCATTTATGAGAAGGAAGAAAGGATGGAAGGTTAAGTGGATGGCTGGATTGGATTTATGAAAAGCAAGTAAGGATGAATTTATGAGAAGGAAAGATGGATGGATGAAACAGGTATATTTATGAAGGAGGCATTTCTAAGAAGGAAGAATCAAAGGAAGGAAGGATTGAAGGAAAGAAGGAAGGAAGGAATAATGGAAGGAAGGAAGGAAGGAAGGATGGAAGGATGGATGGATTTATGAAAAGGAAGGAAGGAAGGAAGGATGGAAGGATGGATGGATTTATGAAAAGGAAGGAAGGAAGGAAGGAAGGATGGATGCATGGATGGATGGATTTTGAAAAGGATGAAAGGGATCAATTTCTAAAAAGGAAGGAAAGTGGGATGAAAGAAAGAAAGAAAGAAAGAAAGAAAGATGGATGGATTTACGAACAGGAAGGAAGGATGAAAGGATTTCTAAAAAGGAAGAAATAACAGGAGGATGGATGAATGAATTTATGAAAAGCAAGGAAAGAATGAAGGATGGATGAAATGAATTTAACCATCATTAAAATGGTTTCAGAGGGTCTCAACTGGTCAGTGTGCAGCAGAATAATCTCTCCAGAAGTCAGACAACAGGAGACCAACACACTGACGACAGAAACAGCAGCAGGAAAACTGAAACTGGAGCGTTTTTAATGTTGAGTTCAACTGAGACACACAAACAGAAGCTGCCGTGTGCTGATTCATGACAGAAACACACTCAAAACAGGACATCTCCCGCCTCTTCCTCGGCTCTAGACTGAAGTGTAATGAGAAAACTCCTGGTTTATTTACCTGCAGGAGCGTGTAGGTCGGTGACACACACACTGATGTCTTCTGGGACGAGGTGTTGGAATTATATGTCAGGCGTGATCTGAGGAGGCGAATGAAGCGTTTGACTCATTTGAAGTGATTTGATGAAGTGATGCTTGATGTATTTGATGCAGAGTGAACTGGGTTAAAGTAGGTGTCAGGGAAAAACAAGCGCACAAACAAAAGTACATCAGTTTATTTCTAGAGACTGGGGAACAATGTGATATATAACATGATGATATTTTATGTTGCAACATAAGCTCATTCTGAAAGCGTAGCACTATATACATTTCTGGAGAGCATGAATTATGTAGCCAGAGCTACTTATGGCTGCATTTCCTATTTAAAACAAACACCATGGGGTGGTAAAGCTGTTCCTTTTAGGGCTACCAGGGGACCGCTTACCTCCGTATAGACGGCTTTCCCATTGTTTCAGTTTGTTCAGTGGCTTGCCACATACACTAGCAGGCTTGAGACGCAGAAAGGAGTTGCCAAAGACAACAAGGTTCCAGTCCGGCGAAGAACAGTTCCAAAAAGGCAAGTAAGACAAGACAAAAGCTCAAAAAAATAAATTAAGCAAGTAAATAACGGTGAGTGTGGTAAAATCTGAAAACGTGGTCAAAATCAGGCTGCCGCGAGGGCTTTTCTTATTCTGGATTGCTTTTGAAATCACTGTTGGTTGGGTTTAGGGAAGAAGAAGGGTGGGTCAGTCGATCAGTCAGTCAGTGAGTCAGTCAGTTGACAGCGGCTTCTGGTGTATTTACAAGGGAACAGCAGGTGCGAATGGCACTCGTGCAAGAAATTTGAGATCTCAACAAACATACACAGCGCCCTCTGGTGGATTTGCAAAAAAAAAAAAATATATATATATATATATATATATATATATATATATACACACACATAAATATTAGTTTAGTGCATTATTATTATTACTATAATTAGTAGTATTACTATTATTATTATTATTATTATTATGATAACAACTCCTATTTTTAACATCTTTGTATTTGTATGCAAATTTGCTTTATATTTATATGACGATAATGCAAATTTGCATAAAAATATATTTGTCTTTGTGTGTTAAATGTTATGCTACATTTTGTCACTTGAGTATTAATAACTTGCATAAACATGTACGTTATTTTATTGACTTCTTAACGACCAAATAAAACAACACAAGCTCATTCTGAAAGCGTACCCTTATATATACAGTATTTCTGAAGATCGCAAATTATGTAGCCAGAGGTACGTATGGCTGCATTCCATCTTTAAAAAGAACGCTACAGGCGCGAATGGCACTCGCAAGACTTTTGCATGATCAGTTTTCTCAGTTAGAGCCAGTCATTTTTGGAACACACTTCCTATTGATTTAAGGGGTGTTACAAATTATTCAACTTTTAAATACAAGTAAAATAAATGGCTAATCGTGTGTAATTCTTTTATCTAACATTTTAAGAAATTTTTATTAAATGTTTTATCCGTTTGAAATATGTAAATTTACTGTTTTTGTATGTGTGATGATGTGATTTTTACTTTAGGTTGCCTTTTAAAATCTGGCAGGGGACAACAGATTAGCCCTTGTGCATGGCTAACTCTGGCTTATTTACAGTTTTACTGTTTGTTAATGAGCACTGGGCGAGGCAGTGGCGCAGTAGGTAGTGCTGTCGCCTCACAGCAAGAAGGACCTCGGCTCAGTTGCCGTTTCTGTGTGGAGTTTGCATGTTCTCCCTGCCTTCGCGTGGGTTTCCTCCGGGTGCTCCGGTTTCCCACACAGTCCAAAGACATGCGGTACAGGTGAATTGGGTAGGCTAAATTGTCCGTAGTGTATGAGTGTGTGTGTGAATGTGTGTGTGGATGTTTCCCAGAGATGGGTTGCGGCTGGAAGGGCATCCGCTGCATAAAAACTTCCGGTTCATTCCGCTGTGGCGACCCTGGATTAATAAACGGAGTAAGCCGACAAGAAAATGAATGAATGAATGAATAATGAGCACTGTCCCTGTTAAATAAATGAACTTACAAACTTACAAAAGAAATTTAAGATCTCAAAAAAAACATACACAGCGTCCTCTGGTGGATTTGCGAAAACAAAAATTGCAAAAAAAATAAAAATAATAAGTTATCTCCTGGGACGTATTTAGCGCTCTCCAGAAATATACATAGAGGTACATTTTCAGAAAGAGTCTGGGTCGTGATTATTATATATATACTGTTTTAAATTTTGCTTTCCACTTTAAATACACTGTAAAAAATGCTGGGTTTCACACAATTACTTATTTCATTCCTTACAAATTTAAGTAGACTGATCAAAAATTCCTAAAAGAAATTAAGAATAAGGATGTTTCAACTCATTTTAAATACATAGTTTGAAGCAGCAGCAAAAGTCATTGTTTTAAGAGTAATGCACAATATCTGTACACACTAATATTAAATAAATGTGTTTATCCTGTATTACACACAAGCTTCAGTTCGATCATCAGGAGGATGTTAAATGCAGTTGTAGTGTACAGGTCTAATATACAGCTGAAGTCAGAATTATTCACCCTCTTAAATGATTATGCCCCTGTATATTTGAACCAATTTCTGTTTAATGAAAAGATCTTCAACACATTTTTAATCATAATAGTTTTAATAACTCATCTCTAATCACTGATTTATTTTATCTTTGCCATGATGACAGTAAATAATATTTGACTAAATATTTTTCAAGACACTTCTATACAGCTTAAATTGACATTTAAAGGCTTAACTGGGTTAATTAGGGTGATCAAGCAGGACACTGTATAACAGTGGATTGTTCTGTAGACAATGGAAAGAAATAAGGGGGCTAATAATATTGACCTTAAAATGCTTTAAAATATGAGAAACTGCTTTTATTCTAGCCGAAATAAAACAAATCAGACTTTCTCCAGAATAAAACAATTTTATAGGAAATACTGTGAAAAATTCCTGAATCTGCTCAACATCATTTGGGAAATATTTAAAAGAGAAAGCAAAAATTACAAGACGGGCGAATAATTTTGACTGTATGAATCTGTCGCACAGTCTACAGCCACTGCTGTTGCTTGGGATTAAAAAGTGTGACAAGCGCTGCATTTCTGCATACTCATCCTTCCGACTCCTCTCTCTCTCTCACTGAAGTTAATGGGATGAAGAGAGATTGAAGCCGAACCTTTCTGTTTGATCTCCATCAGACACATTTTGAATCTGTCCTGATCCAAACTCTCACCCAAGCTGAACTCAAACTTCTGCTCAAGCACATTACACTCCTCACACTTCTCAGTAGAAGTCAAAATTATTCACCCTCCTCTGAAATTTTCAGCAAATAAATAAATAAACACATACATATATATATATAAAAATACAATTGTAGACACGGTCAAGACGATCTGCTGCAGTACAAAGTGAGCCTCAGAATGGGAAAGAAAGGGGATTTAGGTGACTTTGATTGTGGCATGGTTGTTGGTGCCAGATGGGCTGCTCTGAGTTTTTCAGAAACTGCTGATCTACTGGAATTTTCACGCACAACCATCTCTAGGGTTTACAGAGAATGCTCCGACAAAGAGGAAATATCCAGTGAGTGGCAGTTCTGTGTGCACAAATGCCTTGTTGATGCTAGAGGTCAGAGGAGAATGGCCAGACTGGTTCCAGCTGATAGAAAGGCAACAGTAACTCAAATAAGCACTCGATACAACCGAGCTCTGCAGAAGAGCATCTCTGCACACACAACACGTCCAACCTTGAGGCGGATGTGCTACAGCAGCAGAAGACCACACCGGGTGCCGCTCCTGTCAGCTAAGAACAGGAAACTGAGGCTACAATTCACACAGACTCACCAAAACTGGACAATAGAAGATTGGAGAAACGTTGCTGCTCTGATGAGTCTCCATTTCTGCTGCCACATACGGATGGTCGGGTCAGAATTTGGCACAAACATCATGAAAGCATGGATCCATCCTGCTTTGTATAAGTGGTTCAGGCTGGTGGTGGTGGTGTAATGGTGTTGGGGATATTTTCTCGGCACACTTTGGGTCCATTAGTACCAATTGAGCATGGTGTCAATGCCGCAGCCTACCTGAGTATTGTTGTTGACCATGTCCATCCCTTATGAGCACAGTGTCTCCATCTTCTGATGGCTACTTCCAGCAGGATAACGCAGCATGTCATAAAGCGTGAATCATCTTAGACTGGTTTCTTGAACATGACAATGAGTTCACTGTACTCAAAAGGGCCTCCACAGTCACCAGAGCTCAATCCATTAGGCATCATGGATGTGCAGCCGACAAATCTGCAGCAACTGCGTGATGCTATCATGTTAATATGGAGCAAAATCTCTGAGGAATATTTCCAGCACCTTGTTGAATCTCTGCCATGAAGAATTAAAGCAGTTCTGAAGGCAAAAGTGGGTCCAAGCCAGTACTAGTAAGGCGTACCTAATAAAGTGGCCGGTGAGTGTATATATAAATATATAATAAAAAAAAGATGTCATTTATTAACTGCTTTCAAATGCGTCTATATCTATTAATAACAGTTTAACTTATTATTAATGCTGGGGTGTCATGGTGGCACAGTGGGTATCGCTGTCGCCTCACAGCAAAATAGTCGCTGGTTTAAGCCTTGGCTGGGTCAGTTGGCGTTTCTGTGTGGAGTTTGCATGTTCTCCCCATGTTGGCATGGGTTTCCTCCGGGTGCTCTGGTTTCCTCCACAGTCCAAAGACATGAGTCTTGTAGTGTATGTGTGTGAATGAGAGTGTATGGGTGTTTCCCAGTGACGGGTTGCAGCTGGAAGGGCATCTGCTGCACAAAACATATGCTGGAATAGTTGGTGGTTCATTCCACTGTGGTGACCCCTGATTAATAAAGGGACTAAGCCGAAAAGAAAATGAATGAATGCTTATTGATGCTGTAAATGATAGTCCAGCCGCTTTATTTGCATGTAAAAAGTCTTTCACAGGAAAAAATCAACAACAATATTATTTACAAACACACTTTATAAAAGAATCTCATTTGTTAGCAAACTTTTCCTTTAATGATTACTGTCAGTATCTTTTATTCTACACCCAATAATCATGCAGTTCCTCAGGCTTACACACACACACACACACACACACACACACACACACACACACACACACACACACACACACACACACACACACACACACACACACACACATTCAATAATGTGTGTTTTCCTGGTCAGTGTCACCAGTGGGTCAGTGTGAAGTGTGTTTTAGCCACAGGCTTCACTGTAAAAGCATCTGCGTGAGGAAAAGAGTCAGTCATTGATCAATACAAACACGCCATGCTAATCAATACATTCAGAGAAAACAAATCACTCTCTCTCTCTCCAACAAGCACAGCTCAATCAAACCTCACTCACAGGCTCATTCTTTATTTTTAGCTTATGTTCATTATGCAGACTATTCATTCATTCATTCATTTTCTTTTCGGCTTAGTCCTTTTATTAATCAGGGGTCGCCACAGCTGAATGAACCACCAACTTATCCAGCGTATGTTTTATGCAGCGGATGCTTTATTTGTATTGTGCTTTTGATCTCATGTTCAATTGCATTATGTAAATCAATTAATTTGCTTTTGCCTATTTGCTTATATTATTGATTGCATTATTTTTTGCAGATTATTAGGATTTTATTGCACTATGAGTGGATCTTTGTGTTATATTGTTAGATTGTTTTGCAATTTGTTAAAACCATATGGGTAATTTGTTTCCATATTTATTGGTGGATATTTTGGTTATGTTGCGTCATACAGTATTACTAAATTATTGAGGTTTTCCTGATCAAATCAGTGGATCGTTCATTCATTCATTCAATATCTTTTCGGCTTAGTCCCTTTATTAATCTGAGGTCGACACAGTGGAATGAACCATCAACTTATCCAGCATATGTTTTGCATAGCGCATGCACTTCCAGCTGCAACCCATCACACTCATACACTATGGATTATTTAGCCTACCCAATTCACCTGTAGCGCATGTCTTTAGACTTGGGGGGGAAACCAAGCACCCGGAGGAAACCCACGCCAACACGGGGAAAACATGCCGGAGCTACTTTAGATGTAACTTTATCTGAAAATAATGGCACACCTTAGAATAATGGCACACCCCAGCCAATCAAAATCAGTATAATATTATGTAATATATGCCATTATATTACATATACTATTATATTTTATTATTATATTATATTATATTATATTATATTATATTATATTATATTATATTATATTATATTATATTATATTACATAATTTTATATTATTTTATTTTATTTTATATTATACTATATTATATTATATTATATTATAATTTTATTAAATTACATAATTTTAAATTATATTATATTATATTACATAATTTTATATTATATTATATTATATTATATTATATTATATTATATTATATTACATAATTTTATATAATTATATTTAATTTTATTTTATATTATTTTATATTATATTATATTACATTACATAATTTTATTTAATTTTATATTATATTATTTTATAGTATATTATATTACATATTTTTATATTATATTATTTTATAGCATATTATTTTATATTATATTATTTTATTTTATATTATAATATATTACATAATTTCATATTATATTTTCACATTACATTATATTATATTATATTATATTACAATATATTATATTATATTATATTATTACATTATATTACAATTACATTACATTACATTACATTACATTATATTATATTATATTATATTATATTATATTATATTATATTATATTATATTACCCTTCTAAAAAAAACTAAATAGGCCAACAACCAAATTAATACATATCCAATAAACTCCTCAGATTATTCTGATTATTCAGTCAGAGTTTCCACTTATGGACGTATTTTTAGCACACTGAATGGCGAGAGATGAACGGAGATGTCAAAAGCACATGAAGAGCTTATGTGACGTGGCATCTGAAGGGCAGATGGTGGTGAAACACACCAGAACATCCATGTTGAGAGGAGAACAGCTGCCAAAACCAGCGAAATCCTTTTCAAAACAACAGCTAAAACGATGTCAAATAAACTATTTCAGGGTAATGTTTTCAGGATAAAAGACACACAAACACCGTATAGATTACCCAGACGGGCTTGAGACGACTGTAATGCTTCAAACATTGTGTTAAAACAATATTTTCAGGCACCTCTTTAAAGAAACGCAGCCGTAATTACAGCCGTGGGAATAGAAAAGCAAAGTAGGCTTGAATAAAATGAACATTATTGTCATATTCTCCTGCAATCCCCTTGTGTTTGTGAAGAATAGAAGCAAAACATATTGCATATACAATTTCATCCCAGTGGTTCATAGCGGTTCCTGTTCATTATACATCTATTCTTAACTCCTGATATTATATTATATCTAAATACAGATGAGAAACATCACACAAAGCACACTTCTCAACAGTATCAAGCCATTTTATTCATATAATTCTAGTCTCAATCAAATGCATTGGCCGACAGGGGCAGTTTTAGCATCTGCCCTAGTAGCAAAGAATTCTGGCCCAGATTTGGCAAAAAGCTGGCACAGCAGGCATTCATCCGGCACTGGCATACAGCATGTGGGCCAAATATGGCCCGGGTTTGGCAGAGGTGGCACCATCTTTAAGGCGGCACACAAGATTTGGGCCAGATGAAAAACGTAGTATTTGGCCCAGATTTAAAAATGTGATAAGTGGGCCATGTGAGTTTGGCCAGTCTTGACCCACATTTAAACTAAACTCATTTTTGAGTAAAGAAAAAAAATCTACCAATCAGGTCACTTTGAGAAAAAGCGTGCCCATAGTGTGCCTAAAGAGCATCACTCCATGGGTTTATCAATTTCATTGCAATCGTGACACACCAACCTATCTGGCCCAGTTCAGGCCCAGTTATGAGTTATTAACTTGGCTGAGACTTGGCCCAGATATGGTCCGTGTTTGGCTCTTGTCTGGAAGCCAGATTTGGTCCAGTCATGTACCGTAATTCACTGCGGCATGTGGGCCAAGCAAAACCTGATTGTGTGGGCCAGAGCTGGGCCAGAGAAATTTTGCTATGTGGGTGGATTGCATATTCATCTAAATCCAGCGTATCATTTAACTATCACTCAAACCAATATCATCCACATAATGTTCCTGGAATCATTGGCAGAGATCTGACCGAATTCGCTCGTATCTAAAAGCTTTTCTTAGTGTTTTTAATGCATGTGTGTGTGTGTGTGACTCTGGGAAGTGTGTGAATGGTGGTTTGATGTTGTAGAAGTGTGTGTTTGGAGGTGATAATGAATGAGAAAAGCAAACTGGCCGTGATAAGAGCACCTCGGAGAGCTGTCGAAGAGGTGTGGAGAGAGCAATTTATACATCAGTTTCACAAGCAGCCGCTAAGAAACAAGAATTCATATCTGCACTTATGAAGTTATGCCGTTTCACTGCACAATAATCAACCGGTTTTTCGGCTGCACATGCTATTAGTTTGCTTGTTTGGCGTAATGGCTATATAAGGGTGCTTTCACAGCTGTAGTTTGCTTTATTTGGGCAATAAATGATACTCTGCAGCGTTTTCTGCCGCCTTTTGCTCCTTTTCACACCACACTGATTGCTTTTGGACCAAACCAGTTGAAAAGAACCAAAATGCAGTCATCTGACAAAACCCACATCACTCATTGGCCAGATTTTGTTGAACATATTTCCTAAACTGCTTTTTGATTGGTCAGAAGTCACGTGTGGGAAAATGTCAATGGAACTCCCGCAAGTAAACAAACCGGCAGACACAAAATGGCGCTGTTGACTCTGGAGGGTCGACTGCGCTGGCTGATTGTATCCCATCCTTTTATTCCTTCCTTCATTATTCCTTCCTTCATTTATCCTTTTTTCCTTCATTATTTTTCCTTTCATTCTTCCTTCCCTCCTTGCTTCCTACCATTCCTTCATCCTTCATTCATCCTTCTTTCCATTCATTCCTTCATCCTTCCATCCTTCGTTTTTCATTCCTTCCTTCATTCTTCCTTTAATTTCTTCCTTCATCCTTTCTTCCTTCTATTCCCTCATCCTTCTTTCCATTCCTTTATTCGTCCTTCCTTCCTTCCTTCCTTCCTTCCTTTCTTTCCTTCCTTCCTTCCTTCCTTCCTTCCTTCCTTCCTTCCATCCTTCATTCTTTCTTTCTTCCTTCCTCCTTCCTTCAATTCCTTCCTTCCTTCATCCTTCCTTCCTTCTATTCCCTCATCCTTCTTTCCATTCCTTTATTCGTCCTTCCTTCCTTCCTTCCTTCCTTCCTTCCTTCCTTCCTTCCTTCCTTCCTTCCTTCATTCTTTCTTTCTTCCTTCCTCCTTCCTTCAATTCCTTCCTTCCTTCATCCTTCCTTCCATTCCTTCATCCTTCCTTCCATTCATTTCTTCCTTCATCCTTCCTTTCTTCATTATTCCTTCCTTCCAGTCCTTAATCTTTCATTTCTTCATCTATCCTTCACTCTTTCTTCTTTCATTCTTTCCTTCATTCTTCCTTCCTTGCTTCCTACCATTCCTTCATCCTTCATTCATCCTTCCTTCCTTCATTTTCATTCATTCCTTCCTTTATTCTTCCTTCTTTCCTTCATCCTTCCATTCCTTCCTTCCTTCCTTCACCCTTTCTTCAGTTTTCCTTCTTTCCTTCATCCTTCTTTCCATTCCTTCTTTTGTCCTTCCTTCCTTCATTCTTTCTTTCTTCATTATTCCTTCCTTCCATTCCTTCATCTTTCATTTCTTTATCCTTCCTTCCATTCATGTCTTCCTTCATCCTTCCTTTCTTTATTATTCCTTCCTTCCATTCCTTCATCTTTCATTTCTTCATCTATCCTTCACTCTTCCTTCCTTCATTCTTTCTTTCTTCATTATTCCTTCCTTCCATTCCTTCATCTTTCATTTCTTCATCCTTCCTTCCATTCATGTCTTCCTTCATCCTTCCTTTCTTCATAATTCCTTCCTTCCATTCTTTCATCTTTCATTTCTTCATCTATCCTTCACTCTTCCTTCCTTCATTCTTTCCTTCATCCTTCCTTCCTTGCTTCCTACCATTCCTTCATCCTTCATTCATCCTTCCTTCCATTCATTCCTTCATCTTTCTTTTCATTCATTCTTTCATCCTTTCTTCCTTCCTTCCTTCATTTTCATTCATTCCTTCTATCATTCCTTATTTCCTTCCTTCTTTGCTTCCTTCCATTCATTCATCCTTCATTCCATTCATTCCTTCATCATGCCTTCCTTCCTTCATTCATTCATTCTTCCTTCTTTCCTTCATCCTTCTTTCCATTCCTTCTTTCATCCTTCCTTCATTCCTTCCTTCCTCCTTTATTTTTTCTTTCTTTCTTTCTTTCTTTCTTTCTTTCTTTCTTTCTTTCTTTCTTTCTTTCTTTCTTTCTTTCTTTCTTTCTTTCTTTCTTTCTTTCTTTCTTTCTTCATTCTTCCTTCAATTCCTTCTTTTCTTCATCATTCCTTCATTCTTCCTTCCTTTATCCTTCCTGCATTCCTTCCTTCTTTCCATTTCATACCTTCCTTCATCCTTCCTTCCTTCCTTCCTTTCTCCTTCCTTTCATCTTTTCTTTCTTCCCTCTTTCGTTCCTTCCTATACACTTGTTATTTAAAAAAAAAAAGTATTCCCTTATGTAAAAGTCATCGCTCTTGTACTATATTTTTGGTCTGTTCTATATACATTGTAATTGCTTTGCTGCTATTATACAAAAAACATTATATAAAAAATGTGCATTGATTACAAAACAATAAAAGTTATTAAAGTTATTTTTTATTTCGTGTTTCATGTTTTTACTATACTCTCAAAACTATTACGCACAAATCTGCATATTTTGTACAGAATTCAGTGCAGAAATAGCAAAAAAGGTCAGCAGATTCTGTCTGACCCTTCTCATAAACTCTGCTTGTACATGCGTGTTCATGTAGCGCTGCTTGTTTCTGTGATGCTGGTTTGAACCTGCAGAGCTGCTATTTAAAACCTATCAAGAAAAAAGAGCCAAAGGCAAACAGCACAAACACACACACATGTCTTCAAACACACAGAAATCACACTTTGGCGTCCGGCCTAAATGGCCACATGTCATTTTTCCATTGCACTCATCCGACTTTAGTCTCTCTCAGTCTGTCCGTCATACACACACACACACACACACACACACACACACACACACACACACACACACACACACACCACACACACACACACGGCGAGCCTCTCGTCTGGTTACAGTAAATCCAGTAAATGGCACGACCGTCTGTTTCCTCTATGACTCCACACATTTAATTGAATGAGAGGGTCTCGTCCACCGCCAAACCACTGCAGGATTAACTGGGGCATTTTAAAAAGCAGATTATGGGGAGGATTTTTTGGAGCAGATGAGACCTGCGCTGTTCTCTTCATGTTCCATTAACTAATTGTTACGTCTTACCTCAC